>NW_025781238.1:0-43269 GCF_021130785.1 Homalodisca vitripennis | reverse complement strand
AAAATTATGAAAATCTGGAAACAACGTTACTTCTTGGTGACTCCTGTATGTAAAATATTGTGTTCATCAAATGTGTTATGTAATGTTTTAGAATATCCATCAAATATTACAATAACATGTATAAACTATTTATTCAATAAAACATGATAACGAATTAATACAGTTGTTAAGAAACATTATATTGGTTTTAAGACTGAACACTTTCAGTATGATATAATCTATTCACAAGTGAACCATTAATAAAACCCTGCATTCCACATGGCCTAAACCAGAGAGGGGAAAGAAATGCTAAAATCGAAATGCACTTTATGATGTAGATGTTTTGTAAGGCTAAAGTTTCATATCTAATCAATCCCCCCCCCCCCCCCCACCATAAAAACGTTTTATTAGCTACAGACATTTTGAATTATTACGCTGTTACTGCTATAAAAATCTTAATATAAATTATTTATTGTAGCTCTACTGGTGAGTTTGTGGTTAACTTTCAAACTTAGGTATCAATATAACTAAACTTTTGGATCCAAGAGTAATTTCTGGTGTATTCTTTTAATGTTGCAACTATTAAAATGTAGACTAAACTCACAATATGGGAATGTACAATAGTCCTCCTCTTTTCTCATTTTGCATTACAGTTATTGTCACAGATTTCTGCTGACAGTTTATCGAATCCTATAACTGAAGAAACCACCTGTAACCACTGATATTTACAGTAGTACAGCCTCGAAAGAATTGTAAATTTACATACTTAGTGAAATATTGGGACAGTTCAAGCATGATATTTGTTAAAACACAAACCAAAGTATAATAGCAATGAGGCACATAAATATGTAACTTCACCATGGAGTGTTTTTTGCAGACAAATTATTACATGCGGCAACAAAAATGTCTCTACTATTTTGCTAAATAATACAACTAATAAAAGAGAATTCAAATCAATTCTGTAAGTTGTGAATAAAATAAATTAATTGAATTAAACATTTTGACTTATGGTATAGCTCTGAACATTTTTAATAGTTTTAAAGCTTTTCTCCATAAGGCTATCATTGAAGATTAAGAGTACCACTTTTAGAAGTAAAAGTGTTTAAAAATATACATAGAGTTTGCAATGCTAAAATAATATAGTCCAAATGGGCGAATAGTATGGAGATTTGAGACGGTTTGAACTTTGTTTGTAACATTGTGCAGTCTAAACACTGCTAGTATTAGTCTGCCCCAGCAGCTGCATACATTCATGCAGCTTCAACTTTCAAATTGTAGGTCACTGAATTCAATCCCGTCTGTGTATAAATGAAGAAGGTTCATACAAAATTTCAATCTACCATTCAATTCCTTCTCGAGATATTGAGCACTTACCAAATCACATGGACACCATATACCATCATTGAACTCAACCCCGTCTGTATAGAAATTAAGGTTCATGCAAAATAGTCAATAGTATAGTTAATCCTCGAGATATTCTTCAAAGACAAACAGAAGAGGAATCTTTCCAGCCCCCTGTGTGATAGGCCCAGTTAATGTGTTTAATTACATTTGGTTAAGACTTCTGTTGAAATTGGTAATCGTACTTATAACCATACAATGAATGAAATTAAAACTTTTTTATCAATAATATATGATGATGAATAGCGGAAATAGAAGTGTAATTATTTCAAACATTTAATTTGTTCTTCACTCATGGAACAATAGTAGTTCAATCTTTAATAAATAAATAATAATCTTCATGAATGAAACTAAGAATTCATAACTATTAAACCACTAGCACATACCTGTGGCTTTGCCCAAAATTTTATGCAGATTTTTGTGTACTTGATTGAATAGCTTCCAAAATTTCAGTAACACTTGAACTATTTTAGACAAATTTAGAGGAACTCCAAAGTCGAAGTTCATAGCTTTCTTAGTAAAAAGCACATTGATGTAAGGTCTTATGATATTTTTTGACATGGAGTTAGTCATATATCATGCATTAGGTACTTATTTTCAGTGTTTATGATAAAGAGGACCAGAGGTTAAGTAAAGGTAAAGTTTGTGGGTATTTCTTATTTCAAGTTTAAATTTATTATATTACAATGAGGTTAGTGTTCATTTCTTTTCTCCGTTTTCCATAAGCCACAGTTAAAATGCAATATCACAATGTAAAGGACCTACCAGTTTAAAGTAACTTATGTGAAAATATTCATAACTTTGTTCATTAGGGCTGGTTTTATAACAGTGTTTAAATAATATATAAAATGCAATGGATGATTTAAATTCATCACTGGCGCAATCTGAAGTAAAATTTTGATATTAACTTTTTATTTACTATCTGCATTACACTACTGATCAAGCACTGTTTACTTAATATTTGATCAAAATTAAATGTAAACAGATGTTTCAGCCAATTTGTCGACATAAAAATGAAGGTGTGAACAGCTGTTTAGTGCCAGTTTAATTTGGATTATGAAATGTAAAAACTGCATTTTTTCTGAATTTCAAAATATTCCAGGTAACTTTTCTTATATTTTGCTTCATAAAAACCTTCCTCGGATTTCAATGGACATTTTACAAAAAGAATTAACCGAATTGGTCCAGCCGTTCTTGAGATTAGTGTTTCACCAACACATTTAACGATTCATTTTTATTTATAAGATAACATTAAAAACTAAAATCAACATCAATAATACTTAAATTATTACAGTTGTCATCCATATTTGAAGACGATACATAATTTAGTAAAGTACATATTCTTGCTTCCCAATCCATTTTCGCTATATCATACTATTTCCTCGGTCCAGTCTAGGAATTATATATTTAATCAGTATCGTATACATCACCAGTGAGAAATGGATGCGATGTCTCATCGACGATTTTCTGTCATAAAAAATTGCATTTAGTGTCTTGTGTATTGCTTTGTGATTCCACTTGCTATGATCATAGACTCACTGTGCTTTCGTTTCATAGAGTTGTAGTCACAGAACGAATGGTTTGTTGAATCAAGCTTCAAGAGTCCAGTCCCTGTATTTGTTTTTCCTTCAGCTACTGTAAATACGCCGTCCCACAATGTCTAAGGAAACCAAATTCAATACCTAACATGTACACATCCACATAATAAATTAATTGATTTACCTTGCTGCCATGTCGTTGAAATAAGAAGTCTTGTTTACTTTTGTTATGTTTTCGCTCTATAAATGTAAACAAATTGTAAATATTGGTTAAATTAATCAAAACATACGTTCTTACTCTCATAATACAATATTTACACAGCCAGTTGATTACTTATCAGGGTCTTTCAATGCATATTACACAACTTTAGAGAGCGAGATGGGATTTTTGCTGCTTTTAGAGACCAGTGGAGCCTAGACCGGAGGGATTTTCGAAATAAGAATAGACCTATCTATTTTCATCCAAGGGACCCCTAAGAATGTCCATGTAAAATTTAAGTATAATCAGTTGAATAGTTTATGCGTGAAAGAAAAACAAACAAATAAAGGCAATTTCACATTAAAAATATTATTAGGATTAATAAAATCCTATATTGTGTTACATTGTTCTTATAAGTTTTTGTTACGCAAGTAAAACGTAAGCAGATGCTTAGGAGATGCTCTCCGCTGTTAAATGCTAAATGAACCTGACTGTAGGGGTGGAATGCGTCATGAAAGCAAATGGTTTTGTAAGGGTCGCGATTGTGAGCCTTATACAAGTAAAATAGAAGTTGGATGGTATCCAACTCAAATGTTGTCTGCAACCCTGTCAAAGTTGGGCAGTGCTGAAAAGGATAAAACTTTAAACATAAACTATCCTTATTTTTAAATACATATATTTAATTTACCAAAGATTCATGGATTTTAACCGACAGTAAAAGAGGAAAAAATTGTATAATTTTAATCTGTTTTTATGTGTCATATATGATCAGCAATTAATTATGAACACAGATTTTGATAATAAAAAAAAAAATAATAAATTATAATGAAAGAAAGGAGCTAAGTCTGAGACAGCTGTACTAAGGGAAAAGTGAACTGGACATTGTAAACTCGTGTAGAAAACTCGGTTGCTCCACCGTGGTTAGATATTGTATCTAAAAGTGTCTAAAACATAGTATTGCACTTAAATGTGCACTGATGAGTATACCTCAACTTCTTACCCTATATTTTATAGACTGGTTTGTCTCTGATGTTGAAACGATGTAAAGAATTCATTTTGAGCTTCTTCGTCGTTGGATTTTCTTGGATCTCTTCAGAAGAACATGACTCCAGATTTTACGAGTCAAGCCGAACAGCGTCAAATTTCCGATTCTGCACTGAGCGAAAATTCTGTACACAGCGCCTACAAATACACCGCTGCAATCTTGACTCTTCACTGTTGTGTGTTGCTTGCATTCTTGCTTAGCAGGCGTCACACAGCATATTTTTTATAGTAACGCTAATGTCCTGTAAACTACTGATGAGCTTTAGATGTCCATAAAACTTTAGATTAATTGTGTGTCACATGTACTAAGGAACTAAAATTACAATCATCGGAATCCTGTCTTAAGTGATGGGAGCAGAATAAAATCATTTTGTAACAATCGATAAAAATCGGCCACGTGGCACAGCCCGTCCACATATGGATAGTGGTAATTTATGGAGTGCAAAAGCGTCTTATAATATCTGGCGGGGCGGGAAAAAAGTATTGATTTCCCCAAATAACCGAAAATGAACTCAGCGGCACTATGAGATATTTTGGTGTGCATCTATTTTGGCTAAAGTTTGAGGAAAAACTCAGTTGGTCCGCCGTGTTTTGGGATCGTGTCTAAAACATGTTATTGCCCTCAGTTATGTACCTGATGAGTCAAATAAACGATGCAAAGAGTTTCGTTTTGAGCTTCATCTTCGCTGATTTTGATTTATATCTCTTCAGACGGGACATGAACCTAGATTCCAGGACGAGCTCCTCACGCCTGAGATTTAATGGGGTGATCAACCGAGGCGGAGAGAAAGAGTGGGGATGGAGGGGCCCCTCCTGCCAACTACAGATAGCCCGTGTATTAGAATACAGTAGTGGAATGGGCAGTCCGCGCGTTCTCGCTCTGTACTCATCTGAATTTAATTTAGTTCAGTACCTGGCAAACCTATTAAAATGTATCACTGTATTTTCAAACCCCTTTCCGTAGTTTAGTACAGCATACATATATTTAAATTACATTTTCAAAGCTGGATGTTGCAGGATGCAGCACAATTTAATTGCAGGCAATCAATGTGAAAAGCCTCTTAAAATGTACCACTGTGTTTTTAGCTTCTACTCTGAATTAAACACATTTCAGTAATTTGGTACAATAACATATATATGTATATATATTGTAATTGTATCATAAATCTTTATATTCGTAGCATTAGAGATCAGTAGGACTAAATTATTTTCATCATCCGTATTACATAAAATTTCTGTAATATAAGTGTAATATTTCTTACATAAATATAAGTGTTTAAAATTGTAAACCAAAAATATACTCATATATGATCTTAAAATGAATTTGTCAGTTACAGTAATATAATATAATTAGCAAAATTTTGTATTTATTAATGATGTCACGTGCTATGTTAGGTATTTAAGTCAGGTAGTTGTCATTGATTTTGTCATATTTCTATAATTATGTTTTTGGTTGAATATTTACTCGCAAGTTTCTTTTTTAATCTTTTTTAATACCCTTAGTTTATTACAGCTATTACATAACTCTTATTACAGATTTTGTAGTGTAATTATTAATTTATTTACTACCAATTAAGGACTCCACATTATAATATGTTGCTTTTGCCCTATTAATTTGAATATATTCCAATAGCACAAAAAGATTATGACATTTTATTCGTTGTGCACCATCTCACATTTTGTAAAGTGTCTTTGGAGTTATAAAGAAAGTTCAATATTAATATAATTAATTCGATATAATTTCTATGTTTTGCAGATATGTTCGTGTAAAGTGTCTTTGGAGTTATAAAGAAAGTTCTATATTAATATAATTAATTCGATATAATTTCTATGTTTTGCAGATATGTTCGGATATAAAACGACTCATTAATTCGGATATAAAACGACTCATTAATTCGTAAGATAATAGAAATCAGAACCGTTCCGAACTGAGGTCGCTATCAGCCGCATGTACAGAGTTTGTCAGGAATTTTCGGGATTTATCGGTACTGCTCGGCTCTGTCCCCACTCTTTCTCTCCGCCTCGGTTGATCACCCATTAAATCTCAGGCGTGAGGAGCTCGTGATTCCAGGAGTCAAGTCTGTGACGTCAGACTTCTGACGCTGCACTGAGCGGAAGGTGACACGTAGCTAAACTCACCATTCAATGCCATATTTACCAGAAATTGTCCACTACCATATGTGAATATGTTGAAAATGTTAAATAGACATAACTGAAAAATGATAATAGAGTGTTACGGAATCTTGTACCGCATTTAAACGTAGTATAAAAGTAAATTTAGTTACATGTACACCTTGTATCTATTTCGAAACGTAGTATCTTTGTTGAAATATAAAAAAAGAGTTTTTAGCTGTAAAAAATTCAGTAACTTCAAGATTTTGCGTTTTAGAATCATATATGCCCTGTCAGTCTCTCTGGGAGTAGCACAGTCCCAATTGTAGAACCAATATGTTCACACTGAAATATTGTGTTAAATATTTATTACACAAAAAACGGGAAAGGTTATCTTCTAATTGTATATAATTATTAGTCACAATTAATTAGAAGCTTCTTTAATAAGCCTGCCTCCTATAAAAATGATACTTTAGTTTTAAAACTGAAAACCCTATTATCATCAAAATACAACAACAATGCCGTAAATCAGTTTTATTAAAATTTAAGCAATGGAACTCACTATTAATTTACATCTAAATTCAAATCTATTTCGCACCAAAGCTCAAGACAAACTCAATATTCATGGATTCTTACCCCGTCCAATGCTATTCTATTAGAAATATTAACATTTGATCTAGATAAAAATGATATAGTAATTAAATCTATACATAAAAATAACATACAAAAATAAATTAACCACAAGATTGCCTAATTGCGAGTAATATAATAAATTCGTCTTTTCCAGATAACATTTAATTTTATCAATCAATAAAATTAGAATTATTTATATTAAATTTAGATTTAATTTTAATGTACAACAACTAAAACTTAATTACAGTTCGAGATTCTGAGTACGTAGCTAAAATATCACAACTTTATACATAAAAATATAAAGAATTTACTATGTTTTATTCATCTAGTGTACAATTTGACACCAGGAAAATTAGTGATTAAATATATTGTTACCAGGTAACTTTACTGGCGTGAAATTTTGAGAATCTCGCTCCTAGGTTGGACAGTATCTGAACGCTAGTACGATATCGTGTATAAAATACGGCAGTCAGTTGCGCTCCTGGGACTAATACTAATGGTCCAGCTTATCTCTTCCCTGACACTTCTTATCCTGCGTCAAAATATGGTCACCGCTACTGAGTGGCTACTAGACTTTTATTGGCTGAGCGTAAGGGAAGCTACAAACTGAAATGATGGAACAGAATCATGTTTGTCTGTCCTCACTATGTAAACCTGTACAGGTCGTGGCAAAAGTCTCGATATCCCTATAAAACTTCGAACGGTGCATGGAATCTTAATGGTGTCTTGTATGACCTGGCTGTAGATGGAGGGACAACTTTTAGGAGCTATAGCGACAGCGGTAGCTACCTGGGATTTGGGTAGATTTTTTGAATTGGAAAATAAGAGTCACGTTGCACACAATTTTGAACCACCACCCCGTTCCCTGGAATAAAAATGTGAAATCTGTTTTAAGGTAGGCATCTTTATTCTTGTAGGAGTTATGAACTGAATCCATTTGAAAGACTATAAAAGTTGTTAACTTTTACGAAAATAAAAAAAAAACACATACTTTTCACATACATATATTTTGTTGCTGAGAATGTGGCAGTTGAAAAATCTGTGCCACATTCTGTGCCACATGAGTAGACCTCCCGCGGATCTGGCCGTAACATGGGCTCTTATGGAGTTATTCTGGACCAATGAGAGAGCAGCAATGGCGGCTAGGCCACGCCCCCTGCACCCCACCCCACAACCACCATCGTCTCTGGACCAATGAGAGAGCAGCAATGGCGGCTAGGCCACGCCCCCTGCACCCCTTCCCACAACCACCATCGTCTCTGGATCAATGAGAGGGCAGCAATGGCGGCTAGGCCATGCCCCTGCCCCCACCCACCCCCTCCTACACCCCCTGTCACCTCCTGGTCCCTCCCCTAGCCAATGGGGGATTGTCTCTTATGGGAGGTACATTTCGGTGTTTCCTAACCACAGACTTCCTGTTTTCCGACGACTTATCTCAACCTAGACTTCCTGTTTATCACACACCTCTGACTTTCTGTACTGCTTAACCACCCGTCCACAGGTCCCGTGTCGAAGCCTATTGACACTCACCTTTTTGAGTACCTCCCGCGGATCTGGCCGTAACATGGGCTCTTATGGAGTTATTCTGGACCAATGAGAGAGCAGCAATGGCGGCTAGGCCACGCCCCCTGCACCCCACCCCACAACCACCATCGTCTCTGGACCAATGAGAGAGCAGCAATGGCGGCTAGGCCACGCCCCCTGCACCCCTTCCCACAACCACCATCGTCTCTGGATCAATGAGAGGGCAGCAATGGCGGCTAGGCCATGCCCCTGCCCCCACCCACCCCCTCCTACACCCCCTGTCACCTCCTGGTCCCTCCCCTAGCCAATGGGGGATTGTCTCTTATGGGAGGTACATTTCGGTGTTTCCTAACCACAGACTTCCTGTTTTCCGACGACTTATCTCAACCTAGACTTCCTGTTTATCACACACCTCTGACTTTCTGTACTGCTTAACCACCCGTCCACAGGTCCCGTGTCGAAGCCTATTGGCACTCACCTTTTTGAGTACCTGAGAGTCTTAACACCCGCACCCGCGTATCTGATGGCTCCTACAGGAGTCCGACACAGTCCTACTGCCTCCCGCACTCCGAGCCTGGCGTAATGCCCATACCCGGATTTTGACCGCCTAACCTTTACCGGCCATGCACGACATATTCCGTCACCCATCTTTTCGAGTACAGGAATGCATGAAAAACCGCACCCACATTTCTAACGGCCCTTGCCCAAACATTTCGAATGCCTCCAATACTCTTAACCACATATATTGCCCACACTGTTATTTATAACACTCCACTCCAGGACCTAGCCACCCATCTATACCCCCGGTCTCTTACAGACCCACACCTGAACAGTCCCTCACAGGGTTCCAACTTATACCCAAATCGGTACTCTGATCGCCTATCTTTTATCGGATGAATGATGATCTTTTAACCGTGTACTCGTACCCTGCCGAAACCCTACACTTTTCGATTGCCTCCAGTACTCCTACCCGAGCGTGTCGCTCTTAACCACGGATATTGCACATACTACGATTTCTAAATCCCCTACCTTTACGCGTGTATACGCCTACAGCCTCCCACCTCTCTCGTGTACCCAAGCGTCTTCGGCCCTCATCTGCACCCTGCTGAGGCCCCACACTTTCCACTCCTAGTCAGGCATAAAGCCTATACCCAGATTTTTACCATTTTACCGACCAATGTAACACATAGGCCTGCAATAGCCCGTCTCCTGGACATGCTAAGACCTACTTTTCTAACGGATCCTGCAGAGGCTTCACACTTTCCTATTGTCTCCCATACCTCGGCTCTTAACTACGGATATTGCACATACTATGATTTCTCACTCCCTGACCTTTACGTGTGTATACGCCTACAGCCTCCCACCTCTCTCGTGTACCCAAGCGTCTTCGGCCCTCATCCGCACCCTACCGAGGCCCCACACTTTCCACTCCTAGTCAGGCATAAAGCCTATACCCAGATTTTTACAATTTTACCGACCAATGTACCACATAGGCCTGCAATAGTCCATCTCCTGTACATGCTAAGACCTACTTTTCTAACGGATCCTGCAGAGGCTTCACACTTTCCTATTGTCTCCCATACCTCGCTCTTAACTACGGATATTGCACATACTATGATTTCTAACTCCCCGAGCTTTACGTGTGTATGCGCCTATCTCTCGTGTACCCTAGCGTCTTCAGGCCCTCACCCTCACACTGACGGGACAACAACACTTTCCAAATGCCTCCCGTACTCTTACCCAGGGGTATCACCCATACCCAATTTAGACCACCTACACATTACCGACTAGTATCCACAAAGTCCAACAGGCATCCATATAATATGTCGTACACCACGTCTCTTAGCCCTTACACATACTCCACGACTCCACACTCACTACGCGTAGCGTCACATTCGAAAATTGTCTTCCCACCATTAATACCCTGTACTGGTTCCCACACATATAGTTAACACCTTTACCGTATTGATCTCCATATACGAGTATTTACCGAGCACATCGCACAATCTTAGTTAGCCTTACCTTCGTAGGGTTCAAACTTGCATTTCGTTCAATTTCTAACATACCGAGGTCCCCATTAAAAAAAAACCAGGCCTAACACGGGACTCTCATTTTACTGACAAATATTCATACATTACCTGAAAGTGTAATGCTAATATTTACCGAGTACTTTCCCAACAGGATATTCTCATCCCGAGGTCCTAGTCTCAAGCTAACAGCTTATAACACGAGGCGTACCTTCTGAGCGACTACTATTTGCCGATCAATGCCCGTGCATATGTTTCAATACCTGGACACCTAATGTCTACGAAGTACTTCATATACTCTTATCCCACGCAACCCATCACGGGACCCTAATTTCTGTTACCTTTCACTTGGATGTCTATCACTTCATTCCGGGACCCAACTCTCAAGCAGACTTAACCGGTAATTAAAAGAACCGTATTTCATTATTAACAAAGCACCATACAATTATTTCAACTAATGCTTAGACATTTAGTTTCCATATTAATCAAGTATTTTGTTTTCACTTAACCCACGCCTCCCTTTTTACGGCACTCCAACTTTTTATCCACGTTAAATCCACCATCACTTTCTAACGGCCAGGCTCTCATTTTCATAATATCAAGCGGGCGTAGCTTAATACGGAATACCATCCCATACAATTTAAACTTTACCGTGTGTAATTATATATGTCGCTTATACTTGGACATCTAAAGACCCATCATACCTCACTCTGGTTTCCTAGCTGTTCCCTTACTTTAATTTATTTATAAAGAGACGCATACAGAGGTATTAGTCCAATCGTCTCGAGACCGCGTTATACTAATGTTTATATTATAATCTATACTAGCACTTTATGAAATCTCGACCACAGTGACTTACCCATTGCACCGGCTCATGACACTGCTCGTAACGGACAGTTTGCGGTTTGCGGTTACCTGCATCCTCGGACTCTGATAATTCATTTTCTACAACAATATTAAAACTAATAACTATTATAACATCTTCAGTACAGCATGGGATATCTACCATCCTGAATACAGTCGGAATAATACATAGGTACTGCATTCGGTGTGTAATAAGTTTTAATTTTTCTCCCGAGTGTGATGTAAAGAGCTTTAACTTCTTTATAGTCTATTTTCAAAAAAAAACGTATACCGCTTCGTATACTTTGAATTTAGTTAATCATACCGGATGCGATGATTGAGGTTTGCGGTTACATGTAAAAACCCAGACGAGTAACGGTACAGCTGCAACCGCAATTTTAAGAGACCATCATTGGTCAAAATAAGCGCGTCTCTGATTGGTCTAAAATAGCCGCCAAGCACTCTGATTGGTCGGTGTTCTACACAGGCGGCAGAGATTTCCCTGTCTCGCCATTCTGGAGGTGGACGTCAAAGAGGTATGACCTATGTCGCTCTGTTCCTTGATATTGCACAACATTGTGTATACAGAGTCGATATCAAGACAAGAAATTTTATAAAAGTAAATTAGCTTATAGGAGTTTTATTACATTTTCAGTTTATTAAGTGCTTGTACTTTATTTAGCGATCACAGACATTAAACTCCTTTACACTGTGTGTGTTCTTAAAGTGTTTATACTATTGCTTCTTTAAATCTAATACAGTGTTATTGTGTTTTTATGAAAGTGAACAAGTTATTTCGTTGTGTTACTGTGTTTGTATCGTAGTGACAAATCCAACATAGATTTCATTCATTTATTTGTGTGTCGTATTTATAATCAAGTTTTGTGTAATTTATTTCGGTTATTACATCATACCACAGTGCACTGTAAAAAAGTTTACTGCGCATGCGCACCTCCTACACTTAGTTAAGTGCGTGACGTGGTCTTCTTGTCATTCTTAGACGTGACGTTGAACAGTCAACACCCATTCCAAAAGCTTGTATCAAAGCTGCTTGCTGTATTATTTTAGAGCTAATTACATACAACATGGATCCCGTAAAAGTTTTGCATACCGGTGAAACCTACTGTAGAAGGTTTAGAACATATGGGTCAGAAACAGTTTTCAAGTTTAACCCAGTACCCAAAGGAGTGTCCGAACTTGATTGGATTAAAAAGGGTTTTGGGAGTATTGTCGAAAAGGCGAAAGCCGGTACTACCGAATATGACTACCTAGGCTTCACTTTAGATTCTCTGAATTTTAGGACCAAAGATTCCGGATATATCGCTTATAGACCTGCAAATCAAGTTCACGAGGATATAATTTGGGATATATTTGGAAAACTTATCCAAAGTAATACGGATTCGATTAAGTCCATGGACACCTTTAGAGTTAAGTGCACCCGCACCAATATTCCAGTAGGTAGTGGTGGCCTCAGAAGACCAGGTTTGTACAATAATTTCCAAGAAGAATGTAAAGCACGTAATGGTATCGTAGTCATTAAGAATAGTGATAATCTGTGTCTGCCCCGAGCTATAGTGGTAGCAAAAGCCTATGCCAAAAAAGATCCTCAGTTCAAAGCAATAAGGCAGGACATGGGTAAGCGACAAACTTTTAGAGCCCAAAAACTGATGACTAAAGCCGGGGTCCAAATTTCTGAACAGGGAGCGGGGATCCCCGAACTTTCAAAATTTCAAGACCACCTCAAAAAGTACAATATTACAGTTTATAACTACGATAATAAGGGTCGAGATGTTTATTTTTCAGGTACTAACTCCGATGCTCAGTACAAAATAAACTTGCTGTATCACGAAAGCCATTACAACGTAATAACTAGCTTAACTGCAGCTTTTGCGTGCCATTTTTTCTGCGAAGCATGCCATGTCCCTTACGACCACAAAGCTGAACACAGGTGTTCAAATATCTGTCATGCGTGCCAGACAGTCTCTCCGCCTTGTAAAGAGGAGCATGGGGGAATTTTATGCCCTGACTGTAACATGACCATGAAAAATCAGAACTGTTTTGCGGCTCATAAGAGTGAACGTTGTAAGTCCGTAAAAAAAATGTTTACAGTGTCAAAGACTTGTGTTTTTGAACAACCGTAAGTCAAAACATGTGTGCGGTGAAGTCTTTTGCAAAATCTGTAACGAATTCATGCCCCCGAACCATCAATGCTACATGCGGGTCGACACAAACAAACCAAAAACCAAAGACTTTCTTTTCATTTTCTTTGATTTAGAGACCCGTCAAGATGAAATTTTAACGGAAGAATCTAGAGTTCATAAAGTTAACCTTTGTGTTTCTCAACAATTTTGTTGGAAATGTATTAATGGTAAATCTTGTGAAATGTGCAAAGACCGAACTAAGATCTTTGATAGTGATCCTGTGAATCAATTTATGAATTACGTAATGGAGGAGAGAAAAAAATTCAAAAACGTATGTGTAATGGCTCATAACGGTCAGGGTTTTGATTTTCAATTTCTGTTAAAGTACGTTCTCGAACAAACAAAATTCACTCCAGAGCTAATTATGCGTGGCACTAAAGTCATTCTTATGGAATTGGATAACGTCAGATTTATCGATTCGCTAAATTATTTCCCCATGGCCCTCTCTGCACTACCCAAAGCCTTTGACCTCCCCCCGGAGAAGAAGAAGGGTTACTTCCCTCATCTTTTCAACACTTTGGCAAACCAAAATTATGTAGGCCCCATACCACCCAAGGAGTACTATTGCCCTGAATCCATGTTTGAGAAGTCTTACAAAGATTTTGAAAATTGGCACAACGACCAACTTAACCAAAATGTAGTTTTTGACTTTCAAAAAGAGTTGGTCGAGTACTGTATCTCCGATGTGGAGATACTGGCGCAAGCGTGTATTAAGTTTAGAAACATGTTTTTGAAAGAATGTAATGTAGATCCGTTCATGGATGCCGTCACCATTGCCAGCGCTTGTAATCTGGTGTTTAGACGGAATTTCTTAAAACCTAACACTATTGGCCTGGTTCCTAAAAAACGGATACCGTATGGTTGATAACCAATCGCCTATTGCTTTACAATGGCTGAGCTGGGAGGAAGAACAGCGTAGTGTCCGCATTCAGCATGCGGGGAGGGACAGAGAAGTTAAAATCGAGGGATTAAAAGTAGACGGTTTTGACGGAGAACGAATCTATGAATTTCAGGGCTGTTATTTCCATGGGTGCCCAAAATGTTTTCCATTTAATAGAGAAGAACCACTCAAAGAGGACCCTTCCGACTCCCTGCACTTAAGGTTCGAGAGAACCAAAGCTAAAATGGCTCGTCTCCGAGCATCCGACTATGAAGTAATTGAAATGTGGGAGTGTAAATTCAATCATTTAAAGAAAGAACAAAAATTGGATTATCTAAATTCTCTCCCCATTCTAAACACACTCCCACTCAATCCCAGAGATGCCTTCTTCGGGGGCAGAACAGGCAATGCAAAATCTTATCACAAGTGCGGGGACGGGGAAACAATTCAGTATGTAGACGTTTGCTCCTTGTACCCGTTTGTCAATAAGTTTTCTCCTTATGTTTTTATCCCATCCAAACATATATGTAGGGGACAAGGAGTGTAGAGAAAGAGGCATGGAGGCCGAAGGTCTCATGAAATGTAAAGTATTGCCTCCACTAAATTTGTACCATCCCGTCCTTCCAGCACGCATGAACAATAAATTAATGTTTGTTTTATGCCGTACATGTGGTCTAGAAATGCTAAACACAGACTGTAACCATAACATCGAAGAAAGAGCATTGACAGGGACATGGACAATGCAGGAAATGAGAAAGGCCGTAGAGAAGGGGTATACCATTTTAGAAATGTACGAACTTTGGGATTATAAAATTATTACTTACGAAGACGGTGGTCTTTTTACGGATTTTATTAACAAATTTCTCAAGATTAAACAGGAGGCATCGGGCTACCCCTCTTGGTGCCTCACTGAAGAGGACAAGGCTAAGTACGTTCAAAATTATTATGAACACGAAGGTGTCAGACTTGACCCTTTCAAAATTGAAAAGAACGGAGGTCTTCGCTCCCTTGCTAAATTGATGTTAAATTCTTTCTGGGGTAAATTTGGTCAAAGGGAAAATCAGACAAAAACATCAATCATAAGAGACCCTTTTGAATACTTTCAGTTGCTGTCCAACCCTGAAATAGATGTAAATACTACTCAAATTATTAACGATACTGTACTAATTGTGAACTGGCAGCATATTGAAGAAGCCGCAGAAGCCCTAAGGACAGTGAATGTTGTGGTTGCAGCATTTACAACGTCACATGCTCGATTAAAACTGTATGAACACTTAGAAAAGTTAGGGAGGCAAGTTCTTTACTATGATACAGACAGTGTCCTTTACGTACACAGGGAGAGTATGCACAAGGTCCCCACAGGGGACTACTTGGGCGAAATGACCGACGAGTTGGCTGACTATGGTCCAGGGTCATACATAGTAGAATTTGTTTCCGGAGGCCCCAAGACTTACGCCTATCTTGTCTGGTCAACAAATAAAAACGCACTAGTTGAAGTTTGTAAAATAAAAGGCCTTACTCTAAATTTAAAAACTAGCGAAAAATTAAATTTCGAAACATTGAAAGCATTAGTTCTGAGTAATTCATTTGACTCAGTGGACATAGAAGAGAACAGAATAAGACGAACCAAGGACAAAGACATTGTTACAGTCAAAGAAACAAAGTCTTTTAAAATTACAGGGCCCAAAAGGAGACTTGAAGGACCCTACGATACTGTACCGTTTGGATTTAAGAAACAAAAATTAACACTCTAACATGTTTAAAAAACTACATTTTCACCAATCACAACGTTAAAATTTCATTACAAATCCTGAGACATACATAGAGAGAGATTAAATGTAATTATAACCCACCACATCCGTTGGTTGTGACCGAACGTTCGTTAAACCGCTTCCTTCAGATGTGTACTAGTATTGAATTATGTTATGAGAGCTGACAACGAGTAAAAATTTTAAATTATTTTATTATACAGGTATTTCAATTACGTACAAAAGAACTTTTTAAATACTAGATAATTGTACTGTATTATTGCAGCCATTACATATAATTTTGCACTCCAGACCCTTCTTTGGGTGGTTGGCCGAAAGTGCAAAATACAAATGTTTTGAGTGTATATCTCCCCCCGTCATCTTTACCTTCAAATGTCACATAAGTGTGAATGTTTGATCACCCTCGCGTCAAGGGAGCTTCTGCTTCTAAGGCCGGCGTAAAACCTGTAAGTCCTGGAGCAGTTCGACCTCTTTCACGGCCGGCTTAAAACCCGTAAGCCCGGGAGAGGTTGACCCTTGGACAGTGTGGAGGGTGAGACTGATTTGAAGGAGTGAATGTGGGAACTCAGTAGGATGCGTGGACTTGGGCATGGAGATGAACAAGTCTATGCTCCGAACGGCTCAGCATGAACGAGGTCTCTAAGGCAGGCCTAAACTCTGTAAGTCCTGGGACCGTGATCGTGTAATATAGTGACCACATTGAATGTGTACTGATGACGGAGCCGATAAACGCTGATTTCCCTCTTCTTAAGCCATCTGATACAGCAAACTGTTAGATACGTCATTACATAGTTATTTGCTCGAATGTTAGCATTTTATATTTGTTTATTGTTTTTAATAACATAAATACCTTCCAGTGTATGGATAAAGTCAATTATCACAAACATTTTACCATACCGATTTTTCTACGTCACTTAAATATGCTCTTATGTGTGATCTCAGGTCCACTTCAATACATACACGCTGACATATCCATCAAACACTATTCACTCTGTAATTTCACCGCAAAATCAGAATGTCTAGGAGCTTTAAATAATTATGCCCCTCAAACACTCACATGCACTACACAGGCTTACAGGTGGATACCAACAGTTTTATTTATAAATTTGTAGATGACTCGTCTCATGTTCATTCGCAAATGAGCACTCAGAGCGTTAACATGGCAACCTTCCTTAAGCTTGAATCTAGAAATGTGGTTAACAGAAGTGAGAGGTTTCGTACCACACGTGAAGAACTAACGTTTATACTGACCTCTCCCATTGACTCAATAGATTGGCCCCTAGCATTTTCAGAGTACATTGTCGATCATATAAAGGATGGAGCCTCACCTACTGATCACTTTGGAATTACAATTAAACATCAAAGTATAGCCAAAGAAGGGATTATACCTTTCATGGCAGCATCTAAATTAACCTCTTACGTGTTTGATGATGCGCTTGAGAAGACATTCGTTAATGTGGAAACATCGATAGGGCCTTTAATTGTGACAGCAACTATAGTAAAAGTACCTGAGCAGTTTCTTCAGTAATAGGCATTTAGTATATCTCCTTGTATTATTAGTAAAGAGACAGAGAGAGGTTAGGCATTGAGTTGAGGATCACTTTGTGTTTGCTTTGAATAGGTACACGGAGGAGGAATAAAAATAAGTACAAAAACCCATTTTACGTTTTTTAGTAGAGTGAATTGAAAGACTTCTCCGAGTATAGTGAACTGTTGAACTTGCAATGGATAAAATAAAAAAAAATAAATAAAAATTAAAGTATAAAATTTATCTCACCGAGAGGTGAGGTACAAAAAAAAAATATGTTGGGAGGTAGCAGATTTGTCATGGAATGGCTACCACCGTAAAGAGCGATGGTTGGGGCTCTTTACACACGTGGATAGGCCTACTGGGGAAGGAGCCACGTAAAAAATCTCCTAACGCGCCATGGTCACGCGGCAAGCACGTGTGTACCTAGCGTGGTGGGGAAATGTGACCACTCGTCACAACACGGTTGTTAAAACATATAGACCTCACCGAAACATACGAGTATTTCTAGGACGTCAGATTAACATATATAGTGACACCATTTAATCTACATACCAATAGCATGACTTGACTGGTTCATCTGAACCCTCATCTGCACCCTGCGCCTAACACTGTTGCCAGTTTTACTTGTAGTGAAAATTATTGGTCTCTCTCAGCATATGTTGCAATAAACAAACGTTATCAATTGTTACCGTAAACAAATAAATGTACATTTTATTTCACTCATCTATTTTACATTCATATACATTAAGCAGAGCCAGTATATGACCATATCCAGGTCATAACGGGATCAGCTGGTGATCAGCATCGATATGGTAACACCGTCTCAAATGTCATTGAACTATTTTAGTGCAGACTGTTTTAATTGTTTAAACAAATGGGTAAATAAAACAAAAATTTCAGAAAATCTTTTGTCAGTAATAGGTCCATTACCCGCAGGTTAGTGAGGCGGTAGAAGGCATCCAGCGAGACGGTGCAGTTGTTCATGTGCAGCTCCTCGAGTGTACTCTCCACAGGTTTGAACGTGTTCATAGACAGTCGGATTTGCTGTAATGTTAAATATATATTTTTAACTTAAAATCTATGAAAACAACTTTATAAAAAGGAAATTTTACTCTGGGTGATTTAGGTTAAGTTGGAGCGTAGGGTTTTAGGTTGATTAAGGACTACCTAGGATATAAGGGAGTAGGAATGTTAGGGCTACCAGGAATAGGACTACTAGGATACTCCAACTTAACCTAAATCACCCAGAGTAAAATTTCCTTTTTATAAAGTTGTTTTCATAGATTTTAAGTTAAAAATACATATTTAACATTACAGCAAATCCGACTGTCTATGAACACGTTCAAACCTGTGGAGAGTACACTCGAGGAGCTGCACATGAACAACTGCACCGTCTCGCTGGATGCCTTCTACCGCCTCACTAACCTGCGGGTAATGGACCTATTACTGACAAAAGATTTTCTGAAATTTTTGTTTTATTTACCCATTTGTTTAAACAATTAAAACAGTCTGCACTAAAATAGTTCAATGACATTTGAGACGGTGTTACCATATCGATGCTGATCACCAGCTGATCCCGTTATGACCTGGATATGGTCATATACTGGCTCTGCTTAATGTATATGAATGTAAAATAGATGAGTGAAATAAAATGTACATTTATTTGTTTACGGTAACAATTGATAACGTTTGTTTATTGCAACATATGCTGAGAGAGACCAATAATTTTTCACTACAAGTAAAACTGGCAACAGTGTTAGGCGCAGGGTGCAGATGAGGGTTCAGATGAACCAGTCAAGTCATGCTATTGGTATGTAGATTAAATGGTGTCACTATATATGTTAATCTGACGTCCTAGAAATACTCGTATGTTTCGGTGAGGTCTATATGTTTTAACAACCGTGTTGTGACGAGTGGTCACATTTCCCCACCACGCTAGGTACACACGTGCTTGCCGCGTGACCATGGCGCGTTAGGAGATTTTTTACGTGGCTCCTTCCCCAGTAGGCCTATCCACGTGTGTAAAGAGCCCCAACCATCGCTCTTTACGGTGGTAGCCATTCCATGACAAATCTGCTACCTCCCAACATATTTTTTTTTGTACCTCACCTCTCGGTGAGATAAATTTTATACTTTAATTTTTATTTATTTTTTTTTATTTTATCCATTGCAAGTTCAACAGTTCACTATACTCGGAGAAGTCTTTCAATTCACTCTACTAAAAAACGTAAAATGGGTTTTTGTACTTATTTTTATTCCTCCTCCGTGTACCTATTCAAAGCAAACACAAAGTGATCCTCAACTCAATGCCTAACCTCTCTCTGTCTCTTTACTAATAATACAAGGAGATATACTAAATGCCTATTACTGAAGAAACTGCTCAGGTACTTTTACTATAGTTGCTGTCACAATTAAAGGCCCTATCGATGTTTCCACATTAACGAATGTCTTCTCAAGCGCATCATCAAACACGTAAGAGGTTAATTTAGATGCTGCCATGAAAGGTATAATCCCTTCTTTGGCTATACTTTGATGTTTAATTGTAATTCCAAAGTGATCAGTAGGTGAGGCTCCATCCTTTATATGATCGACAATGTACTCTGAAAATGCTAGGGGCCAATCTATTGAGTCAATGGGAGAGGTCAGTATAAACGTTAGTTCTTCACGTGTGGTACGAAACCTCTCACTTCTGTTAACCACATTTCTAGATTCAAGCTTAAGGAAGGTTGCCATGTTAACGCTCTGAGTGCTCATTTGCGAATGAACATGAGACGAGTCATCTACAAATTTATAAATAAAACTGTTGGTATCCACCTGTAAGCCTGTGTAGTGCATGTGAGTGTTTGAGGGGCATAATTATTTAAAGCTCCTAGACATTCTGATTTTGCGGTGAAATTACAGAGTGAATAGTGTTTGATGGATATGTCAGCGTGTATGTATTGAAGTGGACCTGAGATCACACATAAGAGCATATTTAAGTGACGTAGAAAAATCGGTATGGTAAAATGTTTGTGATAATTGACTTTATCCATACACTGGAAGGTATTTATGTTATTAAAAACAATAAACAAATATAAAATGCTAACATTCGAGCAAATAACTATGTAATGACGTATCTAACAGTTTGCTGTATCAGATGGCTTAAGAAGAGGGAAATCAGCGTTTATCGGCTCCGTCATCAGTACACATTCAATGTGGTCACTATATTACACGATCACGGTCCCAGGACTTACAGAGTTTAGGCCTGCCTTAGAGACCTCGTTCATGCTGAGCCGTTCGGAGCATAGACTTGTTCATCTCCATGCCCAAGTCCACGCATCCTACTGAGTTCCCACATTCACTCCTTCAAATCAGTCTCACCCTCCACACTGTCCAAGGGTCAACCTCTCCCGGGCTTACGGGTTTTAAGCCGGCCGTGAAAGAGGTCGAACTGCTCCAGGACTTACAGGTTTTACGCCGGCCTTAGAAGCAGAAGCTCCCTTGACGCGAGGGTGATCAAACATTCACACTTATGTGACATTTGAAGGTAAAGATGACGGGGGGAGATATACACTCAAAACATTTGTATTTTGCACTTTCGGCCAACCACCCAAAGAAGGGTCTGGAGTGCAAAATTATATGTAATGGCTGCAATAATACAGTACAATTATCTAGTATTTAAAAAGTTCTTTTGTACGTAATTGAAATACCTGTATAATAAAATAATTTAAAATTTTTACTCGTTGTCAGCTCTCATAACATAATTCAATACTAGTACACATCTGAAGGAAGCGGTTTAACGAACGTTCGGTCACAACCAACGGATGTGGTGGGTTATAATTACATTTAATCTCTCTCTATGTATGTCTCAGGATTTGTAATGAAATTTTAACGTTGTGATTGGTGAAAATGTAGTTTTTTAAACATGTTAGAGTGTTAATTTTTGTTTCTTAAATCCAAACGGTACAGTATCGTAGGGTCCTTCAAGTCTCCTTTTGGGCCCTGTAATTTTAAAAGACTTTGTTTCTTTGACTGTAACAATGTCTTTGTCCTTGGTTCGTCTTATTCTGTTCTCTTCTATGTCCACTGAGTCAAATGAATTACTCAGAACTAATGCTTTCAATGTTTCGAAATTTAATTTTTCGCTAGTTTTTAAATTTAGAGTAAGGCCTTTTATTTTACAAACTTCAACTAGTGCGTTTTTATTTGTTGACCAGACAAGATAGGCGTAAGTCTTGGGGCCTCCGGAAACAAATTCTACTATGTATGACCCTGGACCATAGTCAGCCAACTCGTCGGTCATTTCGCCCAAGTAGTCCCCTGTGGGGACCTTGTGCATACTCTCCCTGTGTACGTAAAGGACACTGTCTGTATCATAGTAAAGAACTTGCCTCCCTAACTTTTCTAAGTGTTCATACAGTTTTAATCGAGCATGTGACGTTGTAAATGCTGCAACCACAACATTCACTGTCCTTAGGGCTTCTGCGGCTTCTTCAATATGCTGCCAGTTCACAATTAGTACAGTATCGTTAATAATTTGAGTAGTATTTACATCTATTTCAGGGTTGGACAGCAACTGAAAGTATTCAAAAGGGTCTCTTATGATTGATGTTTTTGTCTGATTTTCCCTTTGACCAAATTTACCCCAGAAAGAATTTAACATCAATTTAGCAAGGGAGCGAAGACCTCCGTTCTTTTCAATTTTGAAAGGGTCAAGTCTGACACCTTCGTGTTCATAATAATTTTGAACGTACTTAGCCTTGTCCTCTTCAGTGAGGCACCAAGAGGGGTAGCCCGATGCCTCCTGTTTAATCTTGAGAAATTTGTTAATAAAATCCGTAAAAAGACCACCGTCTTCGTAAGTAATAATTTTATAATCCCAAAGTTCGTACATTTCTAAAATGGTATACCCCTTCTCTACGGCCTTTCTCATTTCCTGCATTGTCCATGTCCCTGTCAATGCTCTTTCTTCGATGTTATGGTTACAGTCTGTGTTTAGCATTTCTAGACCACATGTACGGCATAAAACAAACATTAATTTATTGTTCATGCGTGCTGGAAGGACGGGATGGTACAAATTTAGTGGAGGCAATACTTTACATTTCATGAGACCTTCGGCCTCCATGCCTCTTTCTCTACACTCCTTGTCCCCTACATATATGTTTGGATGGGATAAAACATAAGGAGAAAACTTATTGACAAACGGGTACAAGGAGCAAACGTCTACATACTGAATTGTTTCCCCGTCCCCGCACTTGTGATAAGATTTTGCATTGCCTGTTCTGCCCCCGAAGAAGGCATCTCTGGGATTGAGTGGGAGTGTGTTTAGAATGGGGAGAGAATTTAGATAATCCAATTTTTGTTCTTTCTTTAAATGATTGAATTTACACTCCCACATTTCAATTACTTCATAGTCGGATGCTCGGAGACGAGCCATTTTAGCTTTGGTTCTCTCGAACCTTAAGTGCAGGGAGTCGGAAGGGTCCTCTTTGAGTGGTTCTTCTCTATTAAATGGAAAACATTTTGGGCACCCATGGAAATAACAGCCCTGAAATTCATAGATTCGTTCTCCGTCAAAACCGTCTACTTTTAATCCCTCGATTTTAACTTCTCTGTCCCTCCCCGCATGCTGAATGCGGACACTACGCTGTTCTTCCTCCCAGCTCAGCCATTGTAAAGCAATAGGCGATTGGTTATCAACCATACGGTATCCGTTTTTAGGAACCAGGCCAATAGTGTTAGGTTTTAAGAAATTCCGTCTAAACACCAGATTACAAGCGCTGGCAATGGTGACGGCATCCATGAACGGATCTACATTACATTCTTTCAAAAACATGTTTCTAAACTTAATACACGCTTGCGCCAGTATCTCCACATCGGAGATACAGTACTCGACCAACTCTTTTTGAAAGTCAAAAACTACATTTTGGTTAAGTTGGTCGTTGTGCCAATTTTCAAAATCTTTGTAAGACTTCTCAAACATGGATTCAGGGCAATAGTACTCCTTGGGTGGTATGGGGCCTACATAATTTTGGTTTGCCAAAGTGTTGAAAAGATGAGGGAAGTAACCCTTCTTCTTCTCCGGGGGGAGGTCAAAGGCTTTGGGTAGTGCAGAGAGGGCCATGGGGAAATAATTTAGCGAATCGATAAATCTGACGTTATCCAATTCCATAAGAATGACTTTAGTGCCACGCATAATTAGCTCTGGAGTGAATTTTGTTTGTTCGAGAACGTACTTTAACAGAAATTGAAAATCAAAACCCTGACCGTTATGAGCCATTACACATACGTTTTTTGAATTTTTTTCTCTCCTCCATTACGTAATTCATAAATTGATTCACAGGATCACTATCAAAGATCTTAGTTCGGTCTTTGCACATTTCACAAGATTTACCATTAATACATTTCCAACAAAATTGTTGAGAAACACAAAGGTTAACTTTATGAACTCTAGATTCTTCCGTTAAAATTTCATCTTGACGGGTCTCTAAATCAAAGAAAATGAAAAGAAAGTCTTTGGTTTTTGGTTTGTTTGTGTCGACCCGCATGTAGCATTGATGGTTCGGGGGCATGAATTCGTTACAGATTTTGCAAAAGACTTCACCGCACACATGTTTTGACTTACGGTTGTTCAAAAACACAAGTCTTTGACACTGTAAACATTTTTTTACGGACTTACAACGTTCACTCTTATGAGCCGCAAAACAGTTCTGATTTTTCATGGTCATGTTACAGTCAGGGCATAAAATTCCCCCATGCTCCTCTTTACAAGGCGGAGAGACTGTCTGGCACGCATGACAGATATTTGAACACCTGTGTTCAGCTTTGTGGTCGTAAGGGACATGGCATGCTACGCAGAAAAAATGGCACGCAAAAGCTGCAGTTAAGCTAGTTATTACGTTGTAATGGCTTTCGTGATACAGCAAGTTTATTTTGTACTGAGCATCGGAGTTAGTACCTGAAAAATAAACATCTCGACCCTTATTATCGTAGTTATAAACTGTAATATTGTACTTTTTGAGGTGGTCTTGAAATTTTGAAAGTTCGGGGATCCCCGCTCCCTGTTCAGAAATTTGGACCCCGGCTTTAGTCATCAGTTTTTGGGCTCTAAAAGTTTGTCGCTTACCCATGTCCTGCCTTATTGCTTTGAACTGAGGATCTTTTTTGGCATAGGCTTTTGCTACCACTATAGCTCGGGGCAGACACAGATTATCACTATTCTTAATGACTACGATACCATTACGTGCTTTACATTCTTCTTGGAAATTATTGTACAAACCTGGTCTTCTGAGGCCACCACTACCTACTGGAATATTGGAGCGGGTGCACTTAACTCTAAAGGTGTCCATGGACTTAATCGAATCCGTATTACTTTGGATAAGTTTTCCAAATATATCCCAAATTATATCCCCGTGAACTTGATTTGCAGGTCTATAAGCGATATATCCGGAATCTTTGGTCCTAAAATTCAGAGAATCTAAAGTGAAGCCTAGGTAGTCATATTCGGTAGTACCGGCTTTCGCCTTTTCGACAATACTCCCAAAACCCTTTTTAATCCAATCAAGTTCGGACACTCCTTTGGGTACTGGGTTAAACTTGAAAACTGTTTCTGACCCATATGTTTCTAAACCTTCTACAGTAGGTTTCACCGGTATGCAAAACTTTTACGGGATCCATGTTGTATGTAATTAGCTCTAAAATAATACAGCAAGCAGCTTTGATACAAGCTTTTGGAATGGGTGTTGACTGTTCAACGTCACGTCTAAGAATGACAAGAAGACCACGTCACGCACTTAACTAAGTGTAGGAGGTGCGCATGCGCAGTAAACTTTTTTACAGTGCACTGTGGTATGACGTAATAACCGAAATAAATTACACAAAACTTGATTATAAATACGACACACAAATAAATGAATGAAATCTATGTTGGATTTGTCACTACGATACAAACACAGTAACACAACGAAATAACTTGTTCACTTTCATAAAAACACAATAACACTGTATTAGATTTAAAGAAGCAATAGTATAAACACTTTAAGAACACACACAGTGTAAAGGAGTTTAATGTCTGTGATCGCTAAATAAAGTACAAGCACTTAATAAACTGAAAATGTAATAAAACTCCTATAAGCTAATTTACTTTTATAAAATTTCTTGTCTTGATATCGACTCTGTATACACAATGTTGTGCAATATCAAGGAACAGAGCGACATAGGTCATACCTCTTTGACGTCCACCTCCAGAATGGCGAGACAGGGAAATCTCTGCCGCCTGTGTAGAACACCGACCAATCAGAGTGCTTGGCGGCTATTTTAGACCAATCAGAGACGCGCTTATTTTGACCAATGATGGTCTCTTAAAATTGCGGTTGCAGCTGTACCGTTACTCGTCTGGGTTTTTACATGTAACCGCAAACCTCAATCATCGCATCCGGTATGATTAACTAAATTCAAAGTATACGAAGCGGTATACGTTTTTTTTTGAAAATAGACTATAAAGAAGTTAAAGCTCTTTACATCACACTCGGGAGAAAAATTAAAACTTATTACACACCGAATGCAGTACCTATGTATTATTCCGACTGTATTCAGGATGGTAGATATCCCATGCTGTACTGAAGATGTTATAATAGTTATTAGTTTTAATATTGTTGTAGAAAATGAATTATCAGAGTCCGAGGATGCAGGTAACCGCAAACCGCAAACTGTCCGTTACGAGCAGTGTCATGAGCCGGTGCAATGGGTAAGTCACTGTGGTCGAGATTTCATAAAGTGCTAGTATAGATTATAATATAAACATTAGTATAACGCGGTCTCGAGACGATTGGACTAATACCTCTGTATGCGTCTCTTTATAAATAAATTAAAGTAAGGGAACAGCTAGGAAACCAGAGTGAGGTATGATGGGTCTTTAGATGTCCAAGTATAAGCGACATATATAATTACACACGGTAAAGTTTAAATTGTATGGGATGGTATTCCGTATTAAGCTACGCCCGCTTGATATTATGAAAATGAGAGCCTGGCCGTTAGAAAGTGATGGTGGATTTAACGTGGATAAAAAGTTGGAGTGCCGTAAAAAGGGAGGCGTGGGTTAAGTGAAAACAAAATACTTGATTAATATGGAAACTAAATGTCTAAGCATTAGTTGAAATAATTGTATGGTGCTTTGTTAATAATGAAATACGGTTCTTTTAATTACCGGTTAAGTCTGCTTGAGAGTTGGGTCCCGGAATGAAGTGATAGACATCCAAGTGAAAGGTAACAGAAATTAGGGTCCCGTGATGGGTTGCGTGGGATAAGAGTATATGAAGTACTTCGTAGACATTAGGTGTCCAGGTATTGAAACATATGCACGGGCATTGATCGGCAAATAGTAGTCGCTCAGAAGGTACGCCTCGTGTTATAAGCTGTTAGCTTGAGACTAGGACCTCGGGATGAGAATATCCTGTTGGGAAAGTACTCGGTAAATATTAGCATTACACTTTCAGGTAATGTATGAATATTTGTCAGTAAAATGAGAGTCCCGTGTTAGGCCTGGTTTTTTTTAATGGGGACCTCGGTATGTTAGAAATTGAACGAAATGCAAGTTTGAACCCTACGAAGGTAAGGCTAACTAAGATTGTGCGATGTGCTCGGTAAATACTCGTATATGGAGATCAATACGGTAAAGGTGTTAACTATATGTGTGGGAACCAGTACAGGGTATTAATGGTGGGAAGACAATTTTCGAATGTGACGCTACGCGTAGTGAGTGTGGAGTCGTGGAGTATGTGTAAGGGCTAAGAGACGTGGTGTACGACATATTATATGGATGCCTGTTGGACTTTGTGGATACTAGTCGGTAATGTGTAGGTGGTCTAAATTGGGTATGGGTGATACCCCTGGGTAAGAGTACGGGAGGCATTTGGAAAGTGTTGTTGTCCCGTCAGTGTGAGGGTGAGGGCCTGAAGACGCTAGGGTACACGAGAGATAGGCGCATACACACGTAAAGCTCGGGGAGTTAGAAATCATAGTATGTGCAATATCCGTAGTTAAGAGCGAGGTATGGGAGACAATAGGAAAGTGTGAAGCCTCTGCAGGATCCGTTAGAAAAGTAGGTCTTAGCATGTACAGGAGATGGACTATTGCAGGCCTATGTGGTACATTGGTCGGTAAAATTGTAAAAATCTGGGTATAGGCTTTATGCCTGACTAGGAGTGGAAAGTGTGGGGCCTCGGTAGGGTGCGGATGAGGGCCGAAGACGCTTGGGTACACGAGAGAGGTGGGAGGCTGTAGGCGTATACACACGTAAATGTCAGGGAGTGAGAAATCATAGTATGTGCAATATCCGTAGTTAAGAGCCGAGGTATGGGAGACAATAGGAAAGTGTGAAGCCTCTGCAGGATCCGTTAGAAAAGTAGGTCTTAGCATGTCCAGGAGACGGGCTATTGCAGGCCTATGTGTTACATTGGTCGGTAAAATGGTAAAAATCTGGGTATAGGCTTTATGCCTGACTAGGAGTGGAAAGTGTGGGGCCTCAGCAGGGTGCAGATGAGGGCCGAAGACGCTTGGGTACACGAGAGAGGTGGGAGGCTGTAGGCGTATACACGCGTAAAGGTAGGGGATTTAGAAATCGTAGTATGTGCAATATCCGTGGTTAAGAGCGACACGCTCGGGTAGGAGTACTGGAGGCAATCGAAAAGTGTAGGGTTTCGGCAGGGTACGAGTACACGGTTAAAAGATCATCATTCATCCGATAAAAGATAGGCGATCAGAGTACCGATTTGGGTATAAGTTGGAACCCTGTGAGGGACTGTTCAGGTGTGGGTCTGTAAGAGACCGGGGGTATAGATGGGTGGCTAGGTCCTGGAGTGGAGTGTTATAAATAACAGTGTGGGCAATATATGTGGTTAAGAGTATTGGAGGCATTCGAAATGTTTGGGCAAGGGCCGTTAGAAATGTGGGTGCGGTTTTTCATGCATTCCTGTACTCGAAAAGATGGGTGACGGAATATGTCGTGCATGGCCGGTAAAGGTTAGGCGGTCAAAATCCGGGTATGGGCATTACGCCAGGCTCGGAGTGCGGGAGGCAGTAGGACTGTGTCGGACTCCTGTAGGAGCCATCAGATACGCGGGTGCGGGTGTTAAGACTCTCAGGTACTCAAAAAGGTGAGTGCCAATAGGCTTCGACACGGGACCTGTGGACGGGTGGTTAAGCAGTACAGAAAGTCAGAGGTGTGTGATAAACAGGAAGTCTAGGTTGAGATAAGTCGTCGGAAAACAGGAAGTCTGTGGTTAGGAAACACCGAAATGTACCTCCCATAAGAGACAATCCCCCATTGGCTAGGGGAGGGACCAGGAGGTGACAGGGGGTGTAGGAGGGGGTGGGTGGGGGCAGGGGCATGGCCTAGCCGCCATTGCTGCCCTCTCATTGATCCAGAGACGATGGTGGTTGTGGGAAGGGGTGCAGGGGGCGTGGCCTAGCCGCCATTGCTGCTCTCTCATTGGTCCAGAGACGATGGTGGTTGTGGGGTGGGGTGCAGGGGGCGTGGCCTAGCCGCCATTGCTGCTCTCTCATTGGTCCAGAATAACTCCATAAGAGCCCATGTTACGGCCAGATCCGCGGTAGGTCTACTCACATGATTCTCTCTCCATATGTAAAAAACTCTATCCAAATCAAAAAAGGCAGGTTTAAGGATGGCCACCATAGCTTTTAAAAGCTGCCCCTATCTGACATCCCACACCGTTCGAAGTTTATAGAAATGTTTCCAGACCTTTGCATCACCCTGTATATAGAACCCTTTGAAATACGTCTTTCTTTAAAGTTTATTAGTGAGGATGAGTAATTTCAACATTTGATATCGTAAATCATAAGTTTGTGCAATGTCGGGAAATGTATATGTTTTGTGATGAAATTCCGTAATGCCTTTGAACCATTTAAAGTAGACAGTATATTTATGTTAGAAGTCAGATTTGTTTTAAAATATAACTACTTTAAAATAATTGTTTTTGGTCAATGACGGAGTTTGATTCAATGCGAATGTTTATCTTTAGTGTACTATAGTTAAATCTTTCTACACTTTCCAGAAAACTCTAGAACATTTTTTATTATCGTAGAAACAGGATATTCCACACATCCCAAAATTCTTTTGTAAGACCTTCATGAAATATTATGAGCATTGTGAGGTGAGTGTGTAAATTTGCTATGTAGTGATCAGTGCTGTGTACACCTAAGATAGTGAAACAATTTTAAAGGACATTAAATAACAAGAAAGGAGTACGCCACACCACGTATCGAATAACATGCCTCCTGAGTGATGGGGTTTTAATGAAGCTTTGCCAAATTTCGTAGTGGTCGTGCACAGACATAGAACTTATCCTTGTTTATGTATATATGTTTTGTGCAAAATTGACGACTACAAATCCTATATTTTTTTGTCACATGATACATTCATATTTTTTGGTCATGTTAAGTTAGGTATCACTAAAGACTGTTTAAAGTTTCCAAACACTCACACACAACAATCTTGTTTCCACACGGTGTGTTGGAGAGATTATTTATTATAAACGTTCCGAGGAGCTAGGAACGTAAGATTGCGCTGAAATCAAATCTCTTCTCCGAATTTTAACGTTGAATTTCCATTCTAGTATTTTTTTTTATTTCATTTTATTGAAAGTTACTAGATGAAATCTCATATGGTTGTAATCGACTTGTTCACAAATTTATTTATTCTGCTGTTTTCTCGTTACCATCATGGTTACCCACAAGACCAATGTAAAATTATTCGCTATCTCTCAGCCAAATTACATTGAGTGACAAGCACCATTATCGATCTAAGTGTTGCTAATATAAAAATGAAGCTTCATGCAAAATTTCAAATCTATAGGCGAGTTTTTTTTTCAAGATATCGTGTGGACAGACATAAAGACAGCCGGGAATGAAATTTGTCCAGCTGCAAGAGTGATAGGCTTCGCTAAAGCTCAGCCAACTAACATCGCAGTAAATCTAGGAAATTATACTTTAGCCCGGAATCCAAACTGCTAAGGGTGGCATTAAATGCAACATTTAAGTTGTGAATTATAGATAATAGATAACAGTCTGAATGTGATGGCATATTGATGATGTCCACTTCTCCGTACCAACGTGGTCGTCTCCTATTTCACCTAGACTTACAGGCTTCTCTGCAGTTTCCACTATTACTGGCTAATTGTACTTGGACATTCAGTTAGTGTGAGAGTGCCGCGGTTAAACCTTAACAACTACAGAATACTTAGTTGAGGGGGGGGGACATACTAAGTAGTTAATTTAACCCTTACCTGAACAGTATATGTTGAGTGTGTGACATTTCTGAGGTAACACAATGTGAGGATGATGTAACTAACTGGATACATGCTAAGTTAAGGGTTAACCAGCTACTAACTAGCTTGAGTAAGGCAATAATGAACGAATGGGTGAATAGCTAATCTCATCTCTTGCAAGGTTTTCTGCGCTTTTTTGTTTAGAAAATGACACTCATTATTTACGTACTCAACGAAACATTGCAACTTAGGAAGTCGAACAGCCTAACGTGCAAACCAGCCAGAAAGAGTCCAGTCTTCTTTATATTGAGAAGTCGATGAAAACCAGTTCCTAACACGGTACTAAATTTGACCCTTTCCAACCAAATGCAAAGGGCTTACTGGAACTGGAAATGGAGTCAAAGTCTCATTAGCTGGATTTTGTAATTAGCGGAATTTTCTAATTAGCTAGATTTCGATTTCGCTGGATTCTTAATTAGCTGTAGTCCCTCACCACAAATTTTCACATTACTCTACTCTCAAAGGACAAGTAACTTAGTATATTTGCACGCAATGCCGAGGTGTGTAACAGTTTTAGAGAAATTTTTGTGATTACGAAATATAATTCTAAGTTCTTGTTACATAATTGGTGGACGGCGAAGAAATGAGAGAAAAGGATTTAATAAGATTCAAAAATTGATTCCATTTATATTTTATATAAAAAAAAAGAATATTTAAAATACCATGAGGAATGAACAACGAAAATGTTTAAATGAGTGATACACGTAACTGTGCCTGTATATACGTAACTATATCGGAACAGATTTTATATCGTTTTTATACTGTGCGCTCAATATCGTGTATCGATGTAATCGAGATCAATTTTAGAGACGGAGCGATAGAAATGAGGCCCAAGCTTATCGAGTTGGGCTCCAGTCAATCTGAAGTGATTTAAATCAATCGCCGAATAGCGAAGTTGTCCCTTAGTTAATCAGAGATAAGAGTTTTCTTGATTTTTCTGACTCAACATAGCTCAAAAAGTCACAGGTTTGATGACCATAATGATAAATTAAGCATGCTACGGTTTTATAAGTGATCTTGAACACAACACAGTACTAATAATACCGTAATACACCTTTATTTTATCAATAATTTTAATTTTATTTTAAAAATGACTTACACATCGTACACAATATGATAACACATTTAATATTTAAAAATGTAACTAAACTACAGTTCCTAAATTAATAAATAAGTTAAAAGTAAGATAACTATTAAGAAGAATAATGTTATCATCTATTGGAAATTCCTAGAAAATATAGAGTGTTCTAGAAGAAATTTCACACTTCACTACCATGTTGAAAATTATTGTTACTATTGCTAAATTATTTATTTATAAATGTTAGTTGTGATCGGAAAGAGGCAAAGTTCCTCATTTAGACTTTCCGGTACATTTGGCCATTTCGAGATTACCCATGGTGGCAAAGATAAAACGGACTATCTATCTACTACGAACACCGAAACATGAACACGTAATATTCTAGAGACGATGTTCTAGGAACATTACGGAACATTATTATGAGGAACTCATAATAATTCTTCAATACGCACAAGTATAAAATGCGATTTCGGAGGATAATACACACACGTTTGAAAAGCATGTTCGGTTAATTATTGCTTTTTTTATTAAATAATTTATAAGATGAGAAATTAACGAAGGTTTAAATAAAAACTAGGTGATTCAGCATCTTCTAATCTTTCTAATCATTTTATTTTGTCACATACGAATTCTTCTTCTATTGCTCTTTTTAATAGGGCCAAAATTATGATCTTGGAAAGTATAATTCGGACAGCTAATTTTAAATGGGGAACTTTCCTTGATTTTAGAGATATTTAAAAATACGTACATCAAATTAAAAAATGTAGTCGCCACTTTCCAATGTTGCGGTCAGCTTTTTATGGAACACTTGTATATCATCAGGGTTAAGTAATATTTTATTTTATTTGAAACCTCTTTAATTTTTAGGATTGTTCTCAAAATTGAAGTTACTTAGAATATTTTTTATTTTCTCCCCAGTTGCCTGGATTTACTTCAGTCATATTTTAATACTAAGACTCTACGGAAACGATGCCATAATTTTTGACCCTAGGGTTGTGGAAGATTTTAAATTTTAAAGATATGCATCTAAACGCATTTTGGGTTTTCTTGTAAAGTTTATATTTTGTGTGTGTTTAAACGATGAATGATAAGGAAGATTTTTTCTGCATAACGAATAAATATTAAAAAAACAAAAAAACGGATGCCTATTAATAATATCTTTAATATGAAACATCTGTTCTGCGATTAAGATAAGAGCGTACATAAGTTTGAGGTTTAACATTGTCTTGTGAGGTTAAAATCACGATGGCCGCCGATACAGATCTTAATTATACTCCAGGCATTGCAATGAGTAAAGTGCAGTAAATGAACTGCTAATTTGTAGACTGCCAAAAGCTACGTCAATATTGCAACTTATTGCAATCGTAGCGGCATTAGTTACCTCAGCAAATACTTATTTAGGAGACTTAACATTATACAATGACGTTCAACAATCACATGGTAGTTGTAATATGTATAACACTGTGATATCCTCTGCGTTTGCAGGATAGATTAGTTGTATAATTTCATGGAATTAACATTTACGGTAGAGTATTGGAGATAGAATTATTACTACAGACACAATTAAATTTATACTAGCATTAGTGAAACCCTACATTTTGTAGTGAGTTTTAATTATTGGGAATTATTTAATGGTTGATGAAGCCTATTGATATTTTAAAGTAATTGGCTGAGCGTTGGTAAAGAATTTAATTTATGTCTGTCTTTTGCATGGTATCTCGAAAATAAGCTGACCTTTGTCTAGATTTAAATTTGTGCATGAAGATTCATTTCTTTATAAGCAACTTCTAGTTCGATGATGGTGCTTGTTGCTCCATGTGATTTTGTTGAGCGTTAGCAAATCGATAAAATAAATGTAAAAAAAAAACAAGTCAACCTTATGAAATCTTAGCATGTGACATGTAGCTATAAATTTGAAAGATTAAATGCAATCTCAACGAGACTTGTTACTCTATACGTGATCTAGCCATACTACTGCCTAGCAAATTGTATATCAGTTGTACTATACTAATTAATTAGCAGTATAAATAATAATTATTATAATTACAAGGGGAATAGCTTTCTCAAAAATTGGAGTTTTATTATTTCAAAAAATGCCGCTTATAAATGATTTTTACAAGTGAGCTCTTTTAAAGAAAAATGAATGAAAATGCCGTTTGCTAAAATTCTGATATCTTGACAAAATGTAATGAATCCTCAAAGGAAATATAATATTGAAGCGAGAAGCAGTTCATCAAAGCGTGCGAATTCAACCAATACAAATTGAATCAAGTTAACGATATTCTGTTTGTTCATTTCGTATTTCTTGTTGAAGTTTATTTGGACAGAAATCTTACAGTTAATTGAATCAGATCGTTGTTTACTCTAATTGATGGTCGATATATTTAATTGCAAAATGATATTTGCTATACATTTAGTAATGGTTTCCAAAGTTTTAAAGCTGTGTCACTAAGCTTTCACATCTAATATAAGGATTGTTAGATTCGCGTATGACGTAATGTAACATCATATTTTTGTACTAATTGGAGCTGAAACATTTAAACTAAGAATCTGCGAAGGGATAAAACCGCAGAAATGGAAGAATTTGGTGGGATCTGGCGTTTCAGAATGAAGTCTGTATGATCAACTGTTTTCAGACAACTTTTCAAATATTGTCCAATTCAGGTGCCCTTGCCAGTATATTATGGAATCATCTATCCACAGATCGCCTATGTTGTTATCTTGTGGTGGGGATGTGAAAAAAACACATTTCCCAGAGGTTTTTATAAAGCAGTCAGAATAATTGCCAAACTTCACTAAAGAGGGTCATACAAGGCAAATAAAAAAAATAATCGCCTTTTTTTAAAACAAAGTGTGATTACACAAAAGGTAGACATTTACACTTTAGATTTGTCCCTAACCAACAGTTTTTCTCCTTTCAGTTTACTCCACTTGGCTTCTAATCTTCGTATATCTTGATAACACTATATAACACAAATTTGCAATTTAAAAATCCCAGCAACTATATCTATTATACTAAATTTCAATATTATTCGATGACACCACAACCGCTTACTCACATAACATCTCAACTCAACAAACTCTCCAATACGACTGTTCTCTCTCACGTTCCAGTTCCGCTGTTTCCTGTCCACACAGCTGATGGCTTAATCAGCTGGTCACGGCCTGCCAATCGGTCATTGCTGATCGCAGGCACATCCACATTGCCTTTCGTAGCATCGCTTATCAAGGCCATTTACCCATTACATAAAACTCTACCCTTTGGACAAATTTTCCTCGTCACAGCTCTAGGAAAATGGGCTGCATCCAATTTTACATAACTCTTTACGTCAAATGTCCAAGTAATTTAGTTGGCACAAGAAGCCGGCCTGTTATTGGGACAGTGAACAATAACAGCGGAATAATGGAGTTTGAAGATGAAAATTTAGCTTGCTCTGGTGATGGTGGAGATGAAACTCGTGTGCGAAACGTCAGTGTAAAATTTGTGCCGTAGAGGGGCACTAAAGCTAGAGAAAGATAAAGGGGGTAATAAAAATTACACCGTATGTCTCTGCCGCTTCCTGAGTAATGTGTGCTGTACAAATCGCATCACTCAGGTCATGGGAGGTCATATGTCGCATGTTATAGTGACTAAATAATTACTATTATATGTATTAACTCCTGGAGTGGTTTTAAATAATTTTCAATTCCAAGCTAAAAACAATCTCTAAGGCTCTAATTAATTTATTCTAATATTCTGCAATAAATAATGATTTGAAAAGAAAGAAGCAAAGTTATTATTCCATTGAAATATAGCAATATGTATAAACTGCAAAGAAAATTAATGGACGTTCAGATAAATGCGCTAAAATAAATCTCGTAATAAAGACGAAAGTCAATTTCACCCAATCAGTATTTCAATACACGCGGTAGGTTGATCTGTTCAGGCGAGGTGCATCATTTAATTACGCCTACTTTGGAAATAGCACCTTTTAATAACGGCATTCAGAAATGAAATGCGAGCTTAGTGAGTTTCAGTTATTTCCAGAACTTGCCTCCGTGACTAAGGGGTGAATATTTGAAGCAGTATTGTACAGAGTGGGGAAAGTAATCACCCCATTATCGTTATTTTTTAATAGTAAAAATATTATTACACGTTTCGTTTCTTCATAATAAAGCTCAATGATTAATCGAATCCCTTAGAGTTCTTCTGTAGACTGCTTGAAGTTTTTTAACAACATATTCAATTCCATATTTTTTCTTTTCTCATGGGGAGGATGGGTTTGGGATAAATCAAAATATTCGAATGTTAATCCTCGTCTCCTGACATTTAAATTGAACAGAAGCAAAATATTAAGTAAACGCCCCTCATAAAAAACTGTTGCCTTTACGTATTAGAAGTATATAAACAAATTTATTACAATAAGTGTAACACTAAGTCTCAAAGATTGCAATCTACTGTCTTTTACAAGTGTAAAAAGACATACAAAACTAAAATACTCGGCGATGGACAGCCATTTAAAATTAAAATAGTTATTGTTAAAATTGTTATTAAATGGGGTTACATCGGTTGGGTTCATCTGTCCAGTCTGGACTTCATGCAGGTATTCAGGTTCGCTAGGTGTATTAATAATTATTTTAACTTTCAGTGCTATAATTATTTTAACACTCCATTGCCGTATTTTTTAAAGTTTTTTTAAATGTCTTAGGGTCTTTTGTGCATCTGAGAAAGAGGGTGGATTTCAATCCTCAAAATGTAGTGTTATACCTTCGAAATTTAATGCTTATTGAATGCTTAGAAACACACTGAGACCTTGTATAATGGAAGAATAGGATTGACCCCGCCCTTTTGCTTCAAGGACACTACTATATACCTGTACTATATATACCTGTAATCCAACTTTCACATTCAACAATGTTTCTAAACTTTTCAAAATATTCGAAAATTCTTCAACATTAAAAAAAATTATAATTTAAATAAATAATAAAAATTTTTCACGTAAATAATACAATGTATAATGAAAAATGTCAATATTTTGTTTATTTTCAATTTTTCTGCAGTTTTTTCAATTAAAATACATATTTTTTATTTCATTTCCTTAAAATAGACAAAAAAAACGAAAAAAAATGAGCCGTCAGAGAACCTTTTTTGATAAAAAATGTTTCAAAATGGTGATTGAAAATTATCAAAATTTTTTGAAGTGAAATTTTATTATAACGGCTGAATATTTCTTAATGAAAAATACAGTATTTTTAGAATAGCACAAAGTATATTTGATCAAACTTTCAGCTCAATCGAACCATTTTTGTAAAAGAAAAAAATTAAAAACAGTTTTTTTGATTTTTTTAGGAAATTTTTTAGGTTTGGGCAAAAATGATTACTGTATAAGTTGCAGATTTTTTTATTTCCAACAACTTTTTCATTTATTTTGACTTTTTCAATAGGATGCATTGTTTAGTCACAAATTGGAAAAAAAACCATTTTCACCCCTAAAAAACCACCCCTCATATACCCCCTAATAGACGATTTTGGTTCGGAATGTTTTTTTATTTATTTATGATGTATTTGACTAAATTGTGCCATTAGTTTGCTGTAAGAAAACATTTATTTTTTCAATCAGGTAACACGACTGGACTAGTAATCCAACGAAAGATGCTGTTGTTCATCGAGATTATTACATTATTGTAATGCTAAACAATAATTTACCCACAAAAGTATTTACTTTATGTTTGTTTAACGGATTGTAAATAAAATATTGTTGAAAATATAACAACTATAAATACATACATTGCTTAAAACAGATTAGATAATTATTTGAGAAGATAAGGATTTAAATGTATAACAAAACAGCAATGACAACATATTTACAATCTCAAATCTAATTCTACGTAAAAATATCAATTAACAATGTAATACAAATAGTTCAATAACGAAGACGGTGTAATACATATGTACAAATTAAAACAAAGTATTAAAGTAACAATAAGGGACACAAATATAACTATGTGTATGTGTATCAAAGATTATATAACCTTATGAAGAAAGAAACAGTTTTTTAAAATTGATGTCTGCTGTCGTTGAAAGAGTCAGAATGAGGAGTAACGAGGTTATCGAGTCGGTATAGGTGGAGAATGGCGATGCAGGATATAACACTACTTGAACAATTATATTGATTTTCTAAAATTATTTCATTCGAATTTAAATAGTTGTGGTTTTAACATTGAATACTTATAATTTAAACAACATAAGAAATTTCAACTTTTATGTTCTTCATATTGATGTGTTCATCTGTACAAATACTTTTTTGATTTGATTCGATGACCTTTCATTCGATTGATTACATCTTTTTGCTATTTAAAAGTGTTGAGTTGGAGGTCAAATCCAACAATACTTAAAAGTATACTTTATGGAGTCTTAGGCACATCTATTAAACTTTTTAAACTTGCCTTATTTAAAAAACAAATTTATAGGAAGTTTTCAACACAATTACATGGGTTTGGAACGGATGTACGATATAATATAGAATGTAGTGGAAATGGGTGGAATGAAAGTTTGTACGAGAATGAGATGAGGGCTCGTGTGTAGGTCGCATTGTACCAACTGTATCGGTACCAAACCAACTGTATCGGTACCAACCGCCTCTAGTTTCCAGTTCGAGGACTTTAGCTGCGCGCGTGACCTTGAGTGTGTGGTGATAGGCGGGAGGGGTGGCGGGGGTAGCATTATGCGCTGCGTCCCGAAAACATTTCCTGTGACACATAGATAAAACCCTCCTTTCAGGAATCGTATTGGCCCAAATAACTCATCACACTCGCTAAAACCAGTCTGTTTTGTGACAGCGCTGATTGTGGTGGAATTAAAAAATAAGAGAATACCAAATAATAGTAATAATAGGACTTTTCCTTGTTTTTCAGTTGTTATAGTGTTGTTTAATGTGTTTTTGAAAATAACGTATTTGTCAATACTAATCTGCAAATCGAAATCGTGAGTTTTAAAGTCGTTAAAGAGAATGTCGCGCCTTCATCTCAGCGGCTAGCACGTAAACGCAACCCGTCACACAGATAGCGTTTATTATTTGTTGAAAGGGTAGTATTAGGGCCCTACGAGCACAGCTAAATTCCTCCAACTTGTACATCACGAGTGGGTTCACATCTGAACTGTACATGAGTTACACTTGCAACCCTTTGTCGTTAATATGTTCTTCACCAACCCTTTAACTACTAAGGTACTTTTTCTGAATCTATTTACTCTGATTATTAAAGCGCTCTTAGAAATATCTTTTTATACGTTGACAAATCTTGTTTAGTTTACAAAATATATTAGTATATTTATACTATTAATATTTTACATATTAAATTTCAAAAGTAATCGGTATAAATGTATTATAATTAAGGTTTCATATTGAAATGTATTTAAATATTGTAATTAAAATAATTATATAATGTTAATTACAAGGAATTGGAAGCATGAAATTAGAACTTTTGTATTTAAAACATAAAGGTTTTTTGATTCTGTATAAAAAAGACAAGTCTATTCGGTAACTTGTTCACGTTAAAGTTAATTCAAGGAATATATGCTTGGAGTACATTGGACACAGAAGTAGAAGAGACGCGTTTATTTAACCTGGATTGTCAGAGTTGTCGCCATATTTGTATCGGCAGCAAGTTATCAACAATTAATAAATTAATTTATATTATATTTATTATTATTACCTATTTGTTTGGAGTATACTCTTGACGATAGAACATTTTGGAGTTGTAACATAATTTCCACAAGAGTTAAGATATTTTGACATTTCTTTTAGAACTTCAAGTTTGGAGTCAAAAACATGTACAAAAAAAGGAAACGATGCGAATTTTGAGATATATAATCCTAAATAAATGAGTTTAACGTTGGATATGAAGGTGATGAAATTAAGTTGGTTCACTGTTATGAAGGGACTGTACAATATATCTTGGCGTTCGGATCGCAGAGTTCCGGTATTGGCATTGATTTTTGATCGTGAATCGTTTCCGGAACATTGCCGAGTAGGGGAAATGACGATGTACTTCCTCCTTTACTCTCTGCTACAAAATTAAAATGTATTCAGTTACACGGATGTTTTAATAACTACAACGTACTTAATGTAAAGCCCAGGCAATGAGTTTGCACTAAAACACGATTTAAATACTCTCATCATTTTTAATTACAATTTAGTAAAAGCACAGAACATAAAATAATTAATATTATACACTTGTTAATTACTCCAGGTATTTTAAAAATAACCGTCAATTGATAACATATTTGGTAAACCTTTTTAATGTTTACTAAACTGACAAAGTAAAATTCTCCTGGAATGATATGAAGATAAATTTAAATGTTTTGTTACAGTAAAATGTTCAAAATTGTAAACTAGAGTTATTGGATAGCCATGGTGGATACAAACAAAACACTAAGAATAGTCCAAGCCCAGACCTTTTAGTTACTATGATCAGTCAACAGATTCTAGAGTGATATGCAAATGGTAGTTCCTAGGTCAGGCCATCGGATGGAGACATGGAAATTATTCCAATAGAGGCTCCAAGCAACAAATTAGACGAATGTAACAGTAAGGACATTTTTATGTTAAAGCTTTATTCTTTACAGTACTGTCCGAATTTGACGGGGTTACAGGACATTTCAGTTGGATCCCATCCAACTTCTACTTTACTTGTATAAAGCTCACAATCGTGATTCTTGCAACCCATTTGCTTTCATGACGCATTTCATTCATTCCACTTTTACAGTCAGGTTCATTTAGCATTTAACAGAGGAGAAGATATCCTAAGCATCCGCCTAAGTTTGTACTTGTGTAACAAAATATAGGGTTTTAGTAATGGCTCAGTTACGAACATATAGGTTATATCATATTGATAGTTACCGTCTCACATCTCCATATAATTAGCTTTGTATTATATACGGCTACACTAGAACTGCTTTTTAGCTTATTGCTATCTGTTTATTCCCCCTTTTCGTAATTATGTCTAGAGTACAAGGTTTGAGTACCCATGTGCCACTTAACAGGCTTTGCCCAGGTTACATGCAAAATTCAAAATCTACTGCTCATTTAATTTGACTCCATGGTGCTACGTACTATGTCAAAGCGTTATATGATTGTTCCAAGTTCAATAAAAATATTTTATTCTGTGATTTTCTTCTTGCTATCACGATTACCGATACGACTAATGTAAAATGTCCGCTAAAAATTCAGCCAAATCCCGTAGAACTGAATGTTGCTTATATAGTATACTAAATTGAAGTCTGTTGGTCACTTCGTTCTGAAGAACGAATTCTCAAGAAATGAAATGAAAATTTGTCCAGCCACTCGAGTGAAAGGCTTCGCTAACGCACATCCAATAACTGTGTAGTATGTGTATAGTATTTTTAGTATGTTCGTTTATTTCCACCATTATGCAATGCAAGAGTTGAAGAGCCTGCCTTTGTAAATATTACATAGCGTTGTCAATTTAAATTCACGAAAAGAAAAAAGGCCCATTCGATCTACTGAAACACTTCCTTTGTTACAAAGTTGATAGCGGTACTCCGACCTCAAAGCTCTCTTGCTCGACAAAACTTTCCTCCAAACTAGCATAAGGGAAGTGGCTTGATTATTGGGCTCAGACTGTAAAATTGTCAATGGAAACAATAATTGTTATAAATGGGCCGATTACCAACGATTTTTTAAAACACGTTTGCCATAAGAAAAGATGTGAGGCAAAATAATTGTCATTGATAAGAAATTTATTGACAACACCGGATAGTTACCCTGACATTTGATCAATTAAAAAGGGATTTCCCATTTGTACCGCATTACTTCAGCATCGCAAATTCCACGTTTATTTTTAAACACTTTATTATTATTAAACCTTTAACACTAGTAAAACTTGATTACAGTCGAAGGAATATACCGACAACTCCAAACAGTTTTACTGACATCTGGTATAAAATTTGAAATGGATTTTCTATGTGGACCATATTAATTCAGTATCGCAAATCCTACGTTTATTGGTTCTTCGCCCAAACAGTTTTTACTGCTTTATTCTGAATTGTTGTTTTTACAACTTATGCTATCAGGAGCTGATGAAAATATTGTAGTGCATTTAGTGTGATAAATGCTAAGTTGGTAATGTACCCATAGCAATATTTAATGTCTGCACCAGTTATGTTGGCAGTATGTATTGTCAGGCGATGTATCATACGATGTAGTCTGATTTAATTCATACGAATAAAGAATGCTCATAGGCTGCTCTCCTGTGACGTCACATCACGCCACTACCCTACAACCAACTGTCCAAGCTAGCTAGCCAGGAGTCCACCACAAGACACCGTCATGTAAAACTCCGTGTCCCGTCCGTTCCTTTATGAGCGGTCTTAGAGCAATGGTACTCTAAAATGAAACGTCTTATTATCCATCCCGACCCATTTAGTGTACAGTGACGACCAGCATATCTTACAAATATGAAAAAGCGCGATCGCCTTGTTATACGTACAACCTGGTTTATAAAGAAAAAAGTATTTTTAACTCGCATTCTTTAAAATAATATGGAATAGTGCACACAATTTAAAGACTGTTACTTCTAAAAGTGATACTCTTACTCTTCAATGGTATGCAGGCTAAGGGAATAAGGGGAAAATTGGAATTGTCGAATCTTTCTACGAAGGCGGATTAATAATTTTGATTCACAAGTAAACATTTGTATTAAATGATTTTGTTCTTGTTGTAGTATTTGGAGTTTATAGTCCTTTATAGTAAATTGGCCACGAAAACATCCATGACTGAATCACACATTTATATACCTTATTGCATATAAAATGTTTTTGTGTCGACAGTTATTCTTTGTGAACCATTCCAATATTTCGTTGAAGTGCATTAATATGAATGGAATAGGTGGTTGGGCCAGATACTAATATTTAGAGATGCTAGGTAGGTTTCTTCAGTGCTATACCATATAACTGTATCAATTTTAATTCGAATTAATTAGTGAAAAGGGAAGACAATGCTGCATAAGAATGCAGTTGTGAGTTTTATCTGAATTTAGATAATTGGAGCATTTTTTAAGACAAACACTGAACAATGCATAAAAACCAAAACTAGTAACTAGGGTTCATGCTAACACCAGAAAACTTGAGACACGTTTTCAAAATTGCATAATCATTCTTAATACATAATCATATAACAGATGTAATAAC
>NW_025781237.1:0-65735 GCF_021130785.1 Homalodisca vitripennis | reverse complement strand
TTTGGTTGTATAATTAATTATATTTTTGAAAAAATACAATTATCTAGGAGTAATATAAAAAAAGAAATAGGAATTTATCTTAAAAAAATGGTCCAGTTTAGAGTTTTTTTTAAAGAAAAATGAGTAATTTTTTGGCCAAAAGTGGCTGGCAATCTTGGTACAGACAGGTGTGTGAAGGCCTGGCACTTTCAGTATAACTGTAACAAATTATGCTTGGCACTAAAAGAGTAAAAATTAACATTTAATTTTAACTTTTATATTATTATAACATGAGACAAGTAACATTGCTTTATAAAATTTGCTTGATATGACCATCCATCCATTACTTTCGTATTATACTTGGAAAAGATTTTCTTACCATTGACTTAAAATAACTACATTATTAGAAAGAACATACCTTGTTTGTCTTACTGTAAAAAATAAATATTGTTATGACAAATTCGGTTCTTGTTTTCTGCCTCCCAAAAGGGAGCAATGTCAGTGAGAAGGGAGCCACTCTGTCTCTGTTTACTATTTGTTTACTAGGCTATATAGGTAGGTAAATGCAATACTTACATATTATAAGTTATGAAAAGTTAATGAAGGCTCATATGATCTGTACTTAGGCACTATCCAGAGAGATGTTTTTCTTTTACACCAGAAGTGTGGGGTGGCTCCAAAGGCGCCTCTGAAATAAAAAATCAGAATTCAACATCTTCAACACATGAATTAGCGTCATTATACATATTTGTTACTTTTGTACTTGTGTGCTAAAAATATTGCAAAAGTCTATTTGTAATTCTGACATTGGAAAATTTGGACGATCTGGGACATGATCTTAGGCTAGGAAAATACCAATCGGAAATACCCCTGGCCATCAGTGCAGGCTTCGTTAGATGGCGCCAACTTGCACTTCTGGCAAAGAAGAAAAATATCCCATAAGATGATAAACAAATTCAAGCTCATGTGAACGCTCGTAAAGGTTATCTTTAACTTGGTACTAGTAGTAGTAACATATTTGTGATAACCTAATCTAAACTTACTTATATGGCATAATAAAAAGTAGTACATAGAGACAGAGTGACCTCCTTCTCGCCGAAATTGCTTCCTTTTGGGAGGCAGAAAACAAGAACCGATCGTCATAGTGACATGATTTTCACAGTAATTTAAAGAATGTCTTTTATTTCTAATAATGTAGTTTTTTAGGTCCATTTCAAGAAAACTCTTTCAAAAATAGTAGCCTCAGGATAATATCAACATACCGATTATTCATTATAGATCAATGAATATGCCCAATTATATTCATACCTATGTAAGCGATACAGCTTCATATATCTGAGCAACATTTATTAGGTCCCATGAAAGAAGAGAGAGGGTGAGATACTTTTCAAAAACTTAGAGAAATTATACAAAGTTCACTAGTAATGTGATACACTTTTAAAAGACTGGCAGTGTAATCAAAGATAGGTACATACAGTTTTAAAACAAAAAACATTTCATTTTTAACCAAATTCAAAAAAGTAAAGTAATGCCTTATTTTACTAGATGAAAAACTGCCTTATTAGCTGAATTAATCTAGCCTAATATTAATAACTAATGTGAAAACAAAAATCAGCTGGAGTAAAAGTATTATAAATAAACATTTATCTGTCACAATGATATACTACACTTGATAAATAATACATTACTCTTTTTAAATAGTGAGTTGTTTACTTTATAAGCATATACACTCTAATATGTGAAGGCATTATTATTCAAATTATTATGAAACTTTAAAATTAAAATGAAACTTTCCATAATTTTGTTGGTAATGCACATAACCCTACTTTTGGTGCTAGAAGATCTATGATTAGTATTACAATAAATGACAAACAACCTGGGAAACATGCACCAACCAACCAAGCTCCTGTCTGAACTCTACCAGGTCTTTTTATAACTCCTATCTCTTTTTAGTTTATAATTTAATTCTCGAATTTAGTTAAGAGTAGTGTTGTTACGAATGATCGAATTCAGAAATTAAAAAATTTAGATGTTGTATAACTCTCTCAAACATATATCAGCTGGATCTTCTTTTGTGATAATTTTTGTATACTGAATTTGCAGGTTAAAAAACTTAGATTGGTCCATCAGAAAATGTTCTATAATAAATCATTTTCTTTGCTTACAGGGTGGTTTAAAAAGTGCACCATCCTTTGAAGAAAAATCTGTATCGATATCAACTCCTGAGGTTACTACTTCCATAAAGTAAGTACATTTTGTATTTCTTGGCTTGCTTAGGATTGTAGAATAGTGTTATGGCCATGTTATTGTTGGATTAAGAGTTTTTTTTTGCCCCCTTACTGAGTTTTAATTAAAATTAAAATATTTAATTAATATTAACTAATATTAATATTAATTAATATCTGTTAATAACTGTAATATAAGAAAACAGAAAATACTTTCATCCATGCACTTGAATGTAAGCCAGCCTCTTTTCAGAAGAAAACTTCTTGTGAAAATATCTTCTCCATATCCCCATACTACTTTGAATAGTTTAAATGTTATTTTTAAACTTGCTTCTGTAAATGTATATATTATTTTATCATGTACTATTTATTAAATAGAGTCCTTCCAATTAGAGGAAACTATATCTTGTATTTTTAAGTGTGAATTGAGAGATTAAAGAAATATGGTTGTTTTATCAAAATTTGTAATAATTCTGTCATTAATGAATTTTGAATGAAAATTATTAGTTTCGGATAAACTAGCTATTGACTATTGACTATTGACTATTGACTATAACATATTATTATTATCAAATACATACTTAATAATTTTGTTGTGTGAGCACAAATATTCCAATTACCATAGAGTAAAAGAAAAAGGCTGGTGTATAGTCTTGTTATTTAATTTATCATGAATTTTATGGCAAAGCTACATTAATTCCCCTATAAATGTAAATTATACTAAAATTTCAATTGTGATTTGTTATAAAGTAAATTATACAAACTTTGAAGCAATAGATAAATTCAAATGAATGTTTATTTTTTCAAGTTTTACTGTTAACTTAAATATTGGATTTTCCAGATTTTCTGGTGATGAAGAAGTTTCAATATTTGAAGATGGTGAGTATTTAGAAAAATAATATTGTTGTTTCTTTTATAATATAATAATACGGTAAAAGCCTGACCAAAATTGGTTTTTGATTTAACCTCCTCATGGTGGAAAGGGAAACATAAATAATTTCAAACATAGATAATATATATATATATATATATATATATATATATATATATATATATATATATATATATATATATATATATATCGTATTAATTTTATTTTTGCAAGACCTTTCAGAATCATAGATTCTATTGTTACATTTTTTGTGAAGTTGCCTGACAATAACATTTTTGATTCTGAAAGGCCTCACAAAAATAAAATTGATAATTAAAAATGTATAATGATTTACTAGTCATATTTAAATCTTTCCAGTGTTCCAAGAATCTTCATTATACATTCATAATTATATAATAAAAACGTTTTTATAATCAAAATTGAATTACAACTACATTGTTTAACTGTAGCAAACATAAAATATCAGCTAGGCCAACGTGTAAGACTGTACCATTTCATTCAAGTAATTTCAAGTAATATTTACATTCAGGCGTAAGTAACATTAATGAAAACTTGATTAAATGTAGTGACTACTTATTTTGCTATTAAATTACTAAGGTCTTTGTAATTTTTTTCACATTTATGTATTCGTTCATAACATTTTTTTCTAAATGCTTATTTAAAATAAAAATAAATTTGTAAAATACAATGAAGCGGGAGTTTAAACAATATTCAACATTTACATAGAATTGTCCAGGCCCAGACCAGATCCTGCCATCAGAGGCGTTGTGGACATCAGAAGCCGACGGGAGGGTGAGACTACAGGTGGCAGAGACAAGTGGAGTGGCAGCACAGCCACCCATATCTGTGCCGGGGCTGCTACTACACCGCACTGCCACACGCTACCCAAACCACCAGGCACTGCAGTTTAAGGATGCAGACGGATCCTGGACCGCCATCACTTTCAAGTATGTACATACAAAAACTGGGAAGTGTAGTATTAAATCCAAAGCTAAAAATTAAGCTGAAATTCCAAGTAATTTTTCTCAAAGAAGTAGACACATTCTCGAGGTACATTGGGCAGAATTAGAAGGATTAGCGTAAAAATGAGCACATCTCATCAGTGAAACTTACGGAACTACTAGTTAAGTAATTCAACTTTTAGTAGGTTGAGAATGGCTGTTGTTACCATTTGAGGCTGGTAGGAACCATAGTTGATGCGATCTTTCTTGTCGGTAAGCCTGATGTTCTCTCAATGATATAATACTCTCCATCTCCAGCTATTTGTTTTTACTCCGCTTTTTAGGGCAGCTTGTTAAGGACTGCGATGACAGAGTTTGATCATGGACTCCAATTCGTCAAACGTCTAGGTTGTCAAACTACACATAACGTAGCTATGGTAGGAAAGGTGGATTCAATTGAATTTTGAGTTTAGCTCCAGTTCACCTTCCTTTTAATTGCAGCGTCTGTTATCTGATGCTGTCTTAGACTTGACTCCTGGAATTCTGCAATGAAACCTTCCTTTTAATGTTTAGTTTTGAGCTTTTTTGTCGTTGACTTTCTTTGGTTCTCTTCAGATGAACACGACTCCAGATTCCAGGAGTCATGTCTGAGACAGCATCAAATACCAGACACTCCATTTAAAAGGAAGGTGAACTGGAGCTAAACTCAAAATTCGATTGTCACAATAGTTCAGCCATTTAGTATTTACGTGGTATCTTTTACACTTGCCTGTTTGCTGGAGAAATGATGCCAGCCCCCAATTATCAATATTAAAAGAGTGTAATTGAGTGTTTCAAATATGTACGGCACTTTTTACCTGGCAGCAGAAGTATGACAATTGAAAGCTAGAAAAGTGTTTATGTTTTAGGAAGCAGTGAATCCTTTTACATTTACCTGGAAATGGCTGGCAGCAGAAGCAGGGCCGCATTTACAAATTCGGCGCCCCTAGGCCTACAGACCAAAGAGCGGCCCCCCCCCAGAGGACTCTGATTACACTGACGTAGAAATCCAGTAAATTTCTTAATTACGTAATTTTGATGAAAGATAATTACAATAGTATATATATATATATATATATATATATATATATATATATAATAAATAAAAGCAATAAACCAATGAATGAGTCAACGTCGCACCCCGGACCTAGTTGACCTTGGCCACCCGCCCCGCCGAGCGCCAACACCACCCGCCGCCGCAACTTTTTTCTTTTGTGTACTTTAAAATTTATGCGCCCCCTAAAATTTTGCGCCCTAGGCCTGGGCCTAGTGGGCCTATAGGGAAATGCGGCACTGAGCAGAAGTATGTTCACTCATGTATGACAATTGAAAGCTAGAAAAGTGTTTATGTTTTAGGAAGCAGTGAATCCTTTTACATTTACCTGGAAATGGCTGGCAGCAGAAGTATGTTAACTCATGTATGACAATTGAAAGCTAGAAAAGTGTTTATGTTTTAGGAAGCAGTGAATCCTTTTACATTTACCTGGAAATGGCTAGCAGCAAAATTGTGTGAACTCATTATGATACTTTTTCCTTCCTAAATTAATGTTAAAAGCTTTTCAATACACTCACTGCTTTCAATTATCCAAAATGAGTGTTTACGTGTAGGATTATGTCATCAATATTTGATACTATATTTTATCATTTATTATACTACTTATTGGATGAATTCAATGTTTCGTGTCAGCTCTTTAAAATCTTTCAAACATAAAATCGCTGCCATCTATTTGTTTTCCAATCCAGTGAACAATCCAGTTTCAGCTATTTAGAATAGAAACAATATGAAATTGAATCATCAAATGAGTGCCAGGCAGTGATGGTACCGGGCAAATGTGGAAAGATCTTCCATGCTGGTGCCGGTACTGTTCATCTGGCTGATGGACCAGGCTGTTTGACCAATGTGAAAGAGGCTCTCAGTGGGAGTAGTAATTACTTCTCAGATTAAGTTTCAGAATCACTATCTCCAGTTATCTATTACTACAGTATGTAGGAAACCTCATATGAGTTACCATATCTTCTTCCTACATACTGACAGAAAGGAGAGGAATCAAAAGGAAAAGAAGATTTTTTCAACTATTAATCATAGTAACTACAAATCTACCTAGTACTGTAGCTCAGAAAAGATTTTGGTGGATGTTAATTTTAATTTACTGTTTTGTTGCACAGGGAATATGAAGAGAATGTGAGAACGGTTGCCAAGGCCTTCATCCAGCTGGGACTTCAGAAGTATCACGGGGTTTGCATCATCGGGTTCAACTCTCCAGAGTGGTTCTATGCTGATCTTGGAGCAATCTATGCTGGGTAAATTACATTCGTAAATTGCACTCAGAATGATTTCATACATATTCTGCAGCAATTGCAAAAAGTGTTAGGAAATGTTGGAAATACCCTTCAAATGGTTGGTCTTAAAATTACTTATCTTAAGTGTTAAAACATTCATATTTTAAGGCATCATACCCAATAAAATTGGTAATGTAAACAAAATTGTGTACTAACAAGTTTTTAAACAACTAAAACTGTTAATGGCATGATTAATTAACAAATTATATTGTTCATTTCAAACTATTTTCCTTCGTGTATAGCTTTATTTTGTATGCCTGAATTATTTGTGAAGTTAATTAGTAGAATAGAAATTTAAAAGTAGAATAAGATAATTTTCTTCTAAGGGACAGGGGTTTTTGCTGGATAGTGAGACTTCTAAAACTTACTGCACACTAGAAGTACGAAAAACGCTTAGTAGCTGACAGTTTCAGTTGTCCCAGAAAACACTGACAAAAAACAGCCAATGAGGTCTTTCTCACCAGTCTTGTTCAATCAATCATTGTAAAATTATACCTAGCTAACAAAATGGTCAGATATAATTGTTGGAAAGCTTTATAAATCATTGCTAATAATTTTTCTAGCTAGATAATTTAAGTATTTATTACCTCATTGCATAACTTATAAAATTGATTATATTTTTAAATACCCTCTTTGTGAAGATATTATCCCAGATAGCCATGCTTTGTGAGTATCGCTATCCAAGAGGATAATCATCTTCTCTTGGAAAGAAGATCATATCCTACTCTTATGGAAGCTGAATTAAAAGAGTTTAATTATCCTTGAGGTCTTCTACATTTACCATCTTCTTGTATGTTCAGTGTGCATCTATAGACAATAGACAATAGACAATAGACAAACTCTTTATTCACAAGTCATCAAGAAATGCAATGGTGTCAAGTTTTACATAGTTAGTTTTTATTAAAAGTTCTGTTCTTCTCTTTTCCAATTAAGGAACTCATCCATGGAGTAGAAGGGCCGGTGGGAGAGCCACCTGGTCAGCGCAGTCTTCAGTCTCTTTCCTTGAAGCTTTCGTAAGTCGTCTGGAAGATGATTGAAGAATTTTCTACCTATGTAGGATGGTTTCCTCTCGAACAGGGCGGAGTGGTGTAGGGGCAGGTGGAAATTGGAAGCGTGGCGGGTGTTGTAAGTGTGGAGATCGCGGCCTCGTTGCAATTGCTCCCTATCAGCGTGGACTATAACTTCTATGATATATAAGCCGATAATCGTTATCACGCCATAGTGGGGGAAGGCTTCCCTACAGCTTTCACTTGGACCAAGGCTGGACATGATCCTGACTGCTCTTTTCTGTAGTATCAGGATTTTTTTCAAGTTACCTGCACTTGTGCCTCCCCAAACTGTAAGGCCATACCTTATGTGGGACTCAAATAACGCATGGTAGGCGATTTTTGTAGTTGCATCATCACTGGCATGCTTTATTCTTTTCAAGACGTATAAGCAAGAATTCAGCTTTTTGGAAAGTGTGTCAACGTGATTGTCCCATGATAAGTTGCTATCAATTGTCATGCCAAGGAATTTAGTGTGACTTTCCATTGACACATCAGGCAGTGCAGGAATGTCTTCATGCCTCCTTCCAAAAGCTAGTTGTTTTGTTTTTCCTGTGTTGACTACTAAATCGTTTTCATGACAGTATTGATAAGCCATGTTGAGTGCAGTGTAGGAGTTGATTGCCAAGTTGTTAGGTGATGATTCGGCCACTAAAAGTGTTGTGTCGTCCGCATACATCAGAGGGGCACAATGTGTGCCCAAGTATTGTGGCATGTCGTTGGTCATGAGAATGAACAGGACTGGTCCCAGCACCGATCCCTGGGGTACTCCTCTGTTGATAGGCAGGGGCTCTGATCTTACTGTATGTAAGTATGTTTTTTGAGTGTATTGAATTTCAACTGTCTGGCTTCTTCCCGCTAGATAGCTCTTAAACCACTCTTTAGCATGCCCTTTGACTCCAAGTTGTTCAAGTTTGTGTGTGATCAATTCATGTCCTAGGCAGTCGAAGGCTTTGCTAAAATCTAGCATAATGCCAGTGACCATGTTTTTTCTTTCCAGGTTATCAACAATGAATTCTGCAAGTTGGATAATGGCAGATGTTGTGGATTTTCCCTTGATAAAACCGTGTTGTTTGTCTGTCAAAAGATGGTGCCGTTCACAGTGGTCCATTAATCTTTTCAAAACTACTTTCTCGATTACCTTTGAGCAAGTTGGGATCAACGATATGGGCCTGTAGTTAGTAGCTTCTAAGAGGCTGCCGCTTTTTAGCTTTGGATATATCTTACTTTGTTTAAGAGCTGATGGAAAATGCCCTTGAGCAAGTGATAGGTTTATTATTTTGGTGAGGGGTGAAATCAGGGCTTTGCTGCAGTGTTTCAGAATTTTTGCTGAGATTTCATCAAGCCCTGCTGAGGTTGAAGGCTTAAGGCTGTTAATTGTAGCCTCAACCTCATGATTATTAGTGAGAGGCAGTTGGGTTAAATCATGATTTGTACTTAGGAGTTGAGTTGCGATCTGTTTTTTTGTTCTTGGCTGTTTATTTAGGGTGTGATCTGCTATATTTGTGAAGAACTCGTTGAGGTGATTAGCTATTAGAAGGGGGTTGGTCGTGATTTCTCCTTGTATGTTGAGTTGTGGTTGAGAAGAATTTTGATATTTTTTTTCTCTCTCATTGTTTATAACTTGCCATAAGGCTTTAGATTTGTTTCCAGCAGTAGCTATGTGATCTGCAGCTGCTTTCTTTTTTACTGTTCTTAGCCTGATGTCGTAGTCTTTCTTGGCCTTGCACATTTGATTTTTATCCGTCTGTGCTCCTGTCAGCTCGTATCTTTGGAGGCAATCCAGATATATTATTTTGAGACGTTTAGTTTCTTCATCTGAATATATTTGTGCTTTCCTCTTCCTTTGTCGCACGATCTTCCTTGGACACACTGTGTTCATGGCTGCAACAATGGTTGATAAAAAGTTGTTGTAAGCTGTTTCTGCTGAGTCTGCGTTTTGTACGTTTTCCCAGTTTTCTTGTTCCAACTGTGCCTTAAGAAAATTTAAATTTTCTTGGTTTAAAACTCTGCGTATCATGTTCTTCTGGGATGACGGTTTTATATTGTGTTTTATTTCACAGAGTTGGGCAGTATGGTCTGAGATTCCAGCGTGAATTACGGTTAAAGTTATTTGTTCCCTAGAATCAAGAATCAAGAATCAAGAATCAAGAATCAAGATTTGTGCAGATAAAATCTATTGATGACATGGATGTGGGGGTGACTCGTGTTGGAGGGAGTGGTAGCCTTGTGATGTTGTGGCTGCTTAAGGTGTTATTTAGCATTAGGTTGTCCCTATCTGTTTTCATCCCATCCACATTAATGTCCCCCATTATTATAATTGGGTGATTTTCTGCTTTTGTATCTTCAATCGTTGCTGAAAGTAGGCTTAATGCTTCCTCAAGCTGTCCTGCAGGAGTTCTGTAGACGCCAAGAATGTACAATTGTCTTTTCCCCGATGTTAATTTAATCATTCCCATTTCACATAATAGTTCTTGGTTATTTTCTATGTCAACAGGCTGTACCAATGTTTCCAGTTCGTCTTTGACAAATATGGCAACACCTCCTTTTTTGTGGTTTGTACGGCTGAAATGTGTTATTAGACAGTAGTTTGGTATTCTAGTGTTTTCAAGTTGGTCTTTCTTTAGCCCATGTTCACTTAGGATGATAACATCTGGGTTTATTTCTTCAAGAAAGTGATTCAATCTGTTTGTTTTGTTACTAATTTCTTGCATGTTTTGGTGTAGGATGTAAAGTTTATTTAGAGGATTTGCTGAACTTGAGGTAGCTGTTCGTCTTGCTGCATTGAGATGGGAAACTGTCATTTTTTTGTTTAGGCCTCTTTGCTCGATTTCTCCTTGAACTTTTTCAGATGGCAGGCCTCTAAAAAATGTGCAACATGGCCAATTCGATAGTGTTCATTAATTTTCTTATAGATGTCTACATGATTAGTAAAGAAGTCTTCAAGGTTCTCTGTGTCCAACCGAATTAATGCTGTTATTGGCGGTTTCTTCACTGATGGTTTCGGTTTACTGATATATCCTAGTCCAGCCTCATCAACTGTTCCTCTTTGATGAGAAATTGCATCTTGGGGGGCATTTGTAGCAGCCGGTGGTTCTGCAGAATTGCTGGCTGAATTTAATTCTGCGTTACTATGTTCTGTTGTGTTACAGGCTAGATGTTTGGACCTATACTTGGCTGCTAGTAAAGATGTACTGTATACTTTCCTTGTACTCTTCTTGTTCGTTACAGGTTTTATGAATGTTTTCCGGGGTGTTGAAGAGATGGAATTGGGTGGCCTAGTTGCGTTCATAGAACTTTGATTGTTTAGCTGTTCCTGCAATGTTTTGACAGTGTTTTCCATTAAGTCCTGTCTGAGTTTTATCTGAGCTAGATCATTCATTAAGGGGTGAATGGACTCAGGCATTCCTGAATTTGTGTTGATGGAATTTATTATTAAGCTTTGTTGGTCTCTGATTTTTGCCATTTCCAACACAAGAGAAGAGGAGGCTGATGTCGGTAAGCTGTCCATTTGCGTCTGAGTAGCAGTGCTTAAGGTGGATCTGCACTCTGTTTGATTGATGTGTTTCATGTTTTTTAGTTTAGTGTCAAGACCTGAGATAGTTTGCATTAAATGGGTTATTTTGTTGGAATAGTCTAGAATCAGTAATTCTTGTTTTTGATCATGTTCTTCAAAAATGTGTTGAATTTGTAATTTTTCTTGAGTTACTTTGCTGAGTTGTTCTTGAGTGTCTTCTAACTTACCGAGCAGATTTTCTATATTTTTAAGGTGTTTCCTTTCCTCTTCTTTCATCTCTTCTATCATCGCTTCACTGCTAGCCACCTTGTTCTCTAATATAGCAATCTGGCACTTTAAAGATTGGTTTTCTTTTAACAGTGCCGTACCAACGGTGGCTGCCATTTTTAGTTTGTCTTCCTCATTCGTAAGGTCATTTTCCAGGATACTACTTTCTAAGTACGTTAAGGTTGTGTTATTTCCTGTGCTAAGAGAGTTGAGTGACCCTGTATCAGAAACTGGATCATCTGGATCAGACTCGAAAATCTCTTCTTTGCCTGTGACTTCCGTGCAGTGTTGCTTATAAGCGTTTTCTGCTTCCTTTAGGGCTTTGTTGAAGAGTTTATTTTTGAAATTGTCTATTTTGGGTTGGCCATAAAGATTTTTTATATTGTTCATAACAGTATATATCAGATTCTTTAATGTCTGCACAATTTTTGTCTCCAAAAAAGATAACCTTATATTTTTGGCTGTGATTTTTGTCATTTGTTTGGATCTCAGTAATTTTAGCTGGCCAGTGTGGGTAGCCTTTTAATTTTGCAAACACAATTTCTCCAGTGATAAAACTAGTTTTTTTGCTTATTTCCATGTTGTTAGTGCAGCTACTAATACAGTTTTTAAGAGTTTGGCTGGTTCTCTATGTCAAATATATATAAATATATTCAAAATATTCAAATATAAAAACTTCAAACATTTGTATTGCTTCCTTGGCCATTAGCTAGTTTGAATATTGTCAATTTATAAAAGTTGATTTGATTGTATGGCCAAAATCTCTGTAGAAACTGTTAATTGTAGTACACAGTCAGGGTAGTTTCCAATATTTTCATATTATTCATTGATATTAATTAATCAATAATTTAAAATTCAATAATTAAATAAATAATTTAAAACTGTATAATAAATAATTTAAAACTGTATAATAAATAATTTAAAACTGTATAATAAATAATTTAAAACTGTATAATAAATAATTTAAAACTGTATAAAAACAATATATTAAAATCAGTGATCATTAAAATGATGTTAAAATCGGTTATCAGTAGCCGGTTATCACAGGTCTAAAGGTGAGCGCTTGTTTATTGAAGGTTGAATTGACAGCTGGTAGACTATCGCTAACCATTTGATTATCAGACAGCTGTTTCTGCACTTAAGTTGGTTGGCTCGCTGGTGGGATGGTGATTGGTTATAACATGCTACTTGAGTCAAACTTCAACTATCTGTTTCCTGTCTTAAATATTTTGCTGTTTTATTATAAAATTATTTTGTTTATAAAAATATTAGTAAAAATTGTCATTAGGAGATATTGAGTGAAGAAACACTAAATATTTGTGGCTGTGTGATTGCTTTACAGTCTAAAACTTCATACAGTGTGTATTATAGACATTTGGGTTTTGCCATTATGATGTAAGTAATATTTGAAACTAATTTGTTCACTTTTGTAGCTGACAAAAAGCCAAACCTTTTATTTGAATACTTTTAGAATACTTATCTGACCAATTTCTAACACACTTGTACTTCAGAATAGCACCAGAAATGTCAATCTAGTTCAAAATAGCTCTGTAGGATACAAAGTTGGGATTCCATAGAACAGTTGTGATTTTGTCATGTTTTCAATGCTGTGCACAAGTATTCCAAAGTATCAACCCTCATTTTCCATGATCCCTTGGAATCCAACAAACAGTGATGTTGATCCTTCAGATTTAAGTGATGACTTTGTAACTATCTCAAGTTTATGCGATGCCTTCAAAAATGCCTGGCTATCAGAGAAAGTTTTTATTGTGTTTCTTCTGTATCATAGAAATGACTCTCACAAGTCCAATTCTTAATGGCAGTGACCACCGCTTGAAATACTGTAGAGCAAAATCTTAGAGTGACCTCCAGTTTCCTACATTGCTGCTTGCCCCTGCAATTCCAGTATCAGTACCATTTTTTTGTCTTATAGCAACCATTCAAGTTCAAATCAAATCAAAATGCCTTTATTTACAAGCGTTTCTCAGTACATACACTGTTTTGCAGAACAACTCAAGTCATTATTAATGGCCTTACATACTAAATAACAAAGACTTGTGATTAAAACTAAAAGGAACAACATTGGATTATACTAAATAGTAAAACTTATACACTAACAACTTAACTAAGTTATTTATCAACACATATGTAGTCCTTAAGTTTTAATTTAAAAGAATTGCAACTGTATTGCTTAAGGCTAAGGGGGAGGTCATTTTACAATTTAGGGCCGAAATACGAAAAACTTCTCCCGACTTCATGCCTGACTTTTCGAAAGTCAAGAAGGTAGCCATGGCGGGTACTGTGTTGCGAGACCCCCTCCCGGAACAACAACCGCTCGCTCAGGTACTGCGGTTCCTGGTGTGATAGGACCTTATGGACCAATGAGCAAATCAACATCCTGCAGACGGACTCCACTGGTAGCAGGCTGGCAGCATCTCGAAAGGGGGACACGTGATCAAAATGTTTCAAGTTGAAAATGAAACGCACAGCAGAGTTTTGAAGTCTCTGAATACGTTCTAAGTCCCCCCGCGAGATGCTGTTACAATAGGCTTGATAGCAGTAGTAAATGACGGAAAAAAACCATCGACTGCATAAGCTGAAGTTTCGCAAATTCCGGCAGTAGAGATCTGAATCTGTATAGACCTCTTAATCTGCCAAGTGCACGTTGTATGACATAAGTGATGTGTTCAGAGAATGTTAGATCGCTATCAAGCATGATGCCGAGCGTTTTCACCCTGTCACACAAGGTCAAAAACTCCCCATCAAGAGCAATCCCCACAGCACTGTCTGTCAAGGCCTGTATTGTGTTGTGTGGTATAGTATGAAGGACAGTGCACTTGCCTACATTGAGCTTTAACCCATTGTCTACAGACCATTTACTGATGTTTTCAAGATCAGAGTTTATATGGGCAAAAGCCACCTGAACTGAGCTAGGGTCATAGGACAAATGCAACTGGCAGTCATCAGCATACATATGAGCCGTACAGTGTTTAATACACTTTGGGAAGTCAGAGGTGTACAGGTTAAACAGTACAGGACCAAGACAACTTCCCTGAGGCACACCTCGCTCCCTACTTAGAGAGGCAGATGTCTCGTCCTCAACCCTTGTCACCTGGCTTCTTCCTTCAAGATAAGACTTCACCCACTCAATAGCGTTTTCTCCAAAGCTGCAATAGTGCATCTTGGCCAACAACATTTTGTGACTAATTGAGTCAAATGCCTGCGAATAATCCAACATAACAATGGAGTTGTATTTTCCACTGTCTTTAGAGTCAATCAAATCTGAAAATAAGTTGATCAGGGCAGTGCAAGTACTATGATTATGTCTGAAGCCAGATTGAGTTTTAGGAAGAATGTTCTTATCATCCATGTGCTTCATCAATTGCTTAGTAACAATTTTCTCCAATATTTTGGACATCGCTAGTAAAATCGATATTGGCCTACCTTAGGTAAGGGATGAACTATACTTTCTTTCCATCTTTGTGGAAACATGTCTTCAGACAAGGACTCATTTATCAAATGTGTGATGGCACCTAGTGCATATGGACTCACGGCTTTAATCATCTGAATAGTAATTTCATCGCTGCCCGCTGCTCTGGTTTTTATTTCATTCATTGCTGATTTCACGTCCTTGTCAGTGACTGCATGGAAGTTAAAATTAACGGCATCATTATTTATCTTGTTCGAGTTGAAATAAATTATTTTTTCTTTGCTAACCTCATTTGCACTGCCCATCTCAACAAAGTATCTGTTAATATAATTTATATTCAAATTATTAGGCAAACAGTTATTGGTAGAATTTCCAACTACATTAAATTTCTTGAGGCACGTCCAGAAATCTTTTGGGTTACTTTGAAGATGATAATTTTTCAGTGAAATATGCCTTTTTTGCTTTCCATATGATCAGGTTCAATTTATTTCGTGCCTCTTTGTACAGTTCCCAGTCTCCATTAGTTCTGGACTTCCAATATTTTCTATGCAGTCTATTTTTAATTTTTGTATTCTTAATTATTTCATCATTTCTCCAAGGAGCCTTCTCTTTTGTGACTCTTTTATAAACAAGAGGGGCGTTTTCATCAAATACCTTTTTAATATTCCTTGAAATAGATTGTTCAATATTATCTATTCCATCTAATTGCGTTGCACTATTCCAGTTAACATTTGCGATTGCAGCTACAGCCCTTTCTTCACTGAAATGTTTAAAATCTCTGTAAATAATCATTTTAGGCGTTTTTTTTTCTTATATTTAGGAACTTTAACCGTGCAATAAATAAGCCTGTGATCCGTTATTTTTATTCCTCTTTGATCTATAATACTAGGTGCGTCTATGACGCCGGTCCTCTCGATTTCAGCCGACCTGTCCACGATTATGTGGTCTAACAAGGTGGCTGAAGTTGCAGTAACTCTTGTTGGTTCATTTATAAGTTGTAATGCGTTTGATTCTTTCAAGAGTCGGCGTAAACATTTAGCTTCATGGCATGTCTTTAATAATAAATTAATGTTAAAATCCCCGAAACACATTACTGTGTTTACTTTCATAGCCAGGCAAACAAAGAGAGAGTGTAGAAGAGCTGACATCGAAGTGTACCTCACGTGTGGCGGCCTGTAAACCACACACAGACCAAACCTCACCCCTTCCACTTTGGCAATTAATAATGCAAAGAGTTTCAACTCCATGGCCTACATCCGCTAGAGTGTATCGCTCGAAAGAAATACTCTCTCTCACGTACAGGGCCACACCTCCACCTGTCGTATCAATAGAGGAGTCGTTTAGGGTACCTTGGCGATCACAACGAAGTAGCGTGTACCCCGGTATATTGAAACCAACTGATGAGGTTTCAGGACGAAGCCAGGTCTCAGAAACCCTAAACGCATCAAAATCAAAGTCACGCACGAAAGAACTCATCTCATCAAAGCCTGTATTAAGAGACCTCATGTTTAGATGCGCGACCTTGAGACGTCTTTCACCCCCCCCTCTCGGCTAGTTTCCCGACACCCGCGAGGTGTCCAGACTTCCACAAGCATCGTGGTTGTCATCAATGTCCTGCACGGGTTCGGGACTCAGGCCGAGATTTGAGACAACTTCATCCTGAAAACACGGGGGACAGGTGTTTTGTGCATCGGGAAGTTGCAAAGCTGCGGAGATAGCCTCCACAAACAGTGAGCCTAAGCGGGCGACACCTCTTATATTGAAGTTCCATGTTTAGTGGAAATAAATTAGAAACGCAGTACACATCACTCCTCTTTTGCTCCTCTTTTTCAGGATAATTAATAATCTTATCCTTTTAACTTCCCTTGATATCTAAGGCACTTTAGTTTAGATATCTGTTAGTATTCCAATCATAATAAATATTTCCATTGCACAGCGATCTCAAAATTTTCTCTTGACCTGCAACAATATGATTTTCCTCTGTAATTTTATGTAAATTGATTAAGCGCAATGCTGACTTTCACTCTGACCTTAATCATAATTGTCATATAATGTGCCAAAAATACTGTATAGAATTACAGTTTCTGTTTAGATTATTTTAACTATTGCTCCAATATAGCTCAATATAGTCTAATCCCTGGAGTTGAACTATGTAAATAGAAGTCCTGATAAATGGGAAATATGGAACAATATTTTAAAGTATTGTAATGGAAAGTTAACGTGTTGTTTAAGAAGTCCAGTATCATAAAGTTCTCCTCAACATGAATTATACTTTAAAGTTTGATAACAATTTTGATCACACACAACTGTATTGCAGAGGTTTCGCAGTTGGAATGTACACCACAAACAACCCTGACGCTTGCTACCATTGTCTGCACACCAGTGAGGCCAACATATGTGTGGTGGAGGATGACAAGCAGCTGCAGAAAATCCTCAAGATTCGAGACCAGTTGCCGCACCTTCGGGCGATCATCCAGTACTCGGGCACTCCTAGTAACCCTGGCGTGATGAGCGTGAGTTGATTGTTTATATGAGTTGTCACTGGTTTTCTATAGGTTTGTTTTCCTTCTTATAATGGGCCTATTGCCATACACTTAAGCCTCAAGGGCCTAATGCGCACTCCACAGACCAGTCAGTTCTATAAACTGCAGAAAACAACTGACCAGGTCCTTGTGGAGAAATTCACGACACTTGTCAAGACTACCAAATATTACACTCTCTTGCTATTGCAGTTCAATCAAATAGCAGGTGTTCAGAAGTTTCCTCCTGCCTGTCACACAATCTACACAGCAGATCCTCCCATAAAATACCAACTCTGTAAAGATGCTTCCTCAGGTGACCATATCCTGTAATTAGACCCACAACCTCAGAAGACACTGACCTAAAGAGAAAAGATCAGACACCATCACGAGGAAAGGCGACTGCAGGACTAACCTACTCATACTCAGACCCGTATACAGCCTCCACCTTCTCTCACTGATGTTCAGTGTGAACTGACTTCGAGACAACTCTGATGGATTCACAGCTAGAAATACCACAGTACGGTTCAGGCCCCATCATGTTGGACACCAAGCCCAAGTTGGCCAGGGCATCAGCTCTTTCCTTTCCAGAGACCTCCTCTTGACAAGAAACCCAACGTACAGTCACATACTGTTGATACCAAGGAATGAAACGACTTGATAACATTATCAGTCAAAGTTTGGAGTTGAACACACAAGAGTCCTACGTCTCCATGTTGCCTCGTCGTCATCGTCATCGTCAGACGTTTCCGTTATAATAATAATAATAATAATAATAATAATAAATAATAATAATAATAATAATAATAATAATAATATAATAATAATAATAATAATAATAATAATAATAATAATAATAATAATAATAATAATAATAATAATAATAATAATAATAATAATAATAATATAATAATAATAATAATAATAATAATAATAATAATAATAATAATAATAATAATAATAATAATAATAATAATAATAATAATAATAATAATAATAATAATAATAATAATAATAATAATAATAATAATAATAATAATAATAATAATAATAATAATAATAATAATAAATAATAATAATAATAATAATAATAATAATAATAATAATAATAATAATAATAATAATAATAATAATAATAATAATAATAATAATAATAATAATAATAATAATAATAATAATAATAATAATAATAATAATAAATAATAATAATAATAATAATAATAATAATAATAATAATAATAATAATAATAATAATAATAATAATAATAATAATAATAATAATAATAATAATAATAATAATAATAATAATTAATAATAATAATAATAATAATAATAATAATAATAATAATAAAATAATAATAATAATAATAATAATAATAATAATAATAATAATAATAATAATAATAATAATAATAATAATAATAATAATAATAATAATAATAATAATAATAAATAATAAATAATAATAATAATAATAATAATAATAATAATAATAATAATAATAATAATAATAATAATAATAATAATAATAATAATAATAATAATAATAATAATAATAATAATAATAATAATAATAATAATAATAATAATAATAATAATAATAATAATAATAATAATAATAATAATAATAATAATAATAATAATAATAATAATAATAATAATAATAATAATAATAATAATAATAATAATAATAATAATAATAATAATAATAATAATAATAATAATTTTATTTGCCGTTAAGCAGGGAAGCATTGACAAAGTCATAATTCACATGTATACATACAAGCATGTCAAGTACAACTAAGTTTAATTAAAATTATAACTATACAAAACTTGAATAATATTAATTCAAAAGTCTATGATATTCAAATTAAAAAATTCGTCAATGGAATAAAAGGGATTATTTATCAGCCATTTATACAACTTTTTACAGAAGGTTTTCTCAGGATATTTAATGATTAAGTTTTGTAATTTATTATATATTTTTTAAGTGAGATGACAATGTGGCTATTCAATGTTTTAGTCAATCTACAAGAATTAATGTTTGACTGGTTTTTAGATCTTGTGTCATACTTATGACTGCTTGGTTTAAGCATATCAGAGTTTTTAAAAACATACAGGATCAAGTCAAAGATATACACATTGATCACTGTAGGAATATTTAAGCTTACAAATATGGGTTTACAATGTTCTAAGGGCCCTGCATCAGAAATGGTTCTGACAGCTTTTTTCTGTAGCACGAGAATTTTCCTCTATCCTAACTGCAGTTTCCAAACAGAATTATTCCGTATCTGAATACCGATTGAAAATTTGCAAAGTACACTGATCTAATGTAATTTTGATGAATGCAATAAGTTAACCGCTTTAATAAAAATATACTCGAGATAATTTAATACTTAAATAATCAATATGTGGTCCCCAAGTAAGAGTCTTGTCAACATAAATTCCTAGAAACTTTACGTTAGTAGAAGGGTTATCTTTTAGAAAGTTTTCATTAAATTTTCTCAAAGAAAATGAGATTTTTTGTGTTTTTTCTTCGTTTAAATGAATCCATTCGACATGAACCATTCAGAAGCCTCTTTTAAAGTATTTAGACAAAGAGATCTAAGTTCTTCAAGGTTTTTATTAGAATTAAAAAATGTAGTGTCGTCAGCCATACATATAGGTTTTACCTTTAACCGAATTTGGAAGATCGTTAATACTAATTAAAAAAAGGAGCGGCCCCAGTACAGAGCCCTGAGGTACACCGTATGAGACCACTAACTCCTTGGACCATTCTCCATCTATACAAACCTTTTGTTTTCGATTGCTAAGGTATGATTTAAAAAAACTTAATTGTGACCCTGAAACACCATAGTAGTTCAATTTCATTAACAGTTCTGAATGATTTACACATTCAAAAGCCTTGCTCAGGGTCACAAAGGGTGGCCTGAGGCAAAAGCCTTGTTCTCAAAGGCTGATAGCACATCTTGCACCAACATATCTACAGCGTCAATAGTAGATTTTCCCTTTCTAAAATCCAAATTGAGAATTACTTAAAAATTTGTTTCCTTCAAAATACGCATTTATCTGGTCATAAACCAACATTTTCAAATATTTTGGATAAAACGGGAATAATCGAAATTGGGCGATAACTCTGCGGCTTGTCCTTGGGCCCCTTCTTAAAAACCGGACATATCCGACTTAACTTCACAACTCGTCAGGAAAAATTCCCTCCACAAGACATAAGTTAAAACAGTAAGACAAAGGACTTGCAATGGATTTTATTATATTTTTTAAAAGGTTATTGGACATTAGATAAATGTCACAACTATTTGAGTTTTTAAGACTGCTGGCTAATGTAATTACTTCATTAGGAGTAATTGGTCGCCATGCAAAATTTTGAGAATTTCACTGGCAAATTTTTAATAAGCTCCTCTGAACCATATCTAGAGCAGCCCATTTTATTTTTTATTTCATTTACAGAATTGATGTAGGAATTATTGAATGAATCAGGTGAAATTCCAATGTTAGAATTATTTACAAAACTCATTTTTTCCATTATCTTTTATTATTTTCCAGGCAGTTTTTACATTTGTTGCTGCTATTATTTATTAATTTTGTATTATGAGTTTAATTTTGCATTTTTTACTGATTGTTTATAATGTTTCTTCAGGTCTAAAAAGCTTTTATTTCAGGTTCTGAGGCCGATTTTAGAATTTTTTTTACTATACCATTCAAAAATAATAATCTTTTTTTTATGTCAGCTAGATCATTAGTATACCAATTATGTTTTAATACTGATAAATTATTCTGGTTTACTTTTTTTAGTTTGGCAAAATAGTTGATATTGTCTATTAGCAATTTAAAAAAAATTTGAAAAGCACTGAGAGCAGTTTGGTTTATTCATACTCAATATGCCATCCCACTGATACGTGTTTTAGTTTGTCTGTCAAGTGTGCCCAGGCATTATTAGAAACAAATAATTTGTAATAACTGACAGAATCTGGACTATTTTCCGCTAATTGTTTTTTCCTCTTTACTGAACCAAAAGGTGCATGTATTATGAGACCATTGTGGTCAGAGAAAGGAAAGTTTAAAAATGTCACAATCTATTTTAAAATTCTCTTTGGTAATTTACTAGAACATTGTCCAGACAATTAGCACCTCTGGTTGCTTTATTGTTTATGTAATAAAAATCATGCTGGCGCATGACATTACAAAACTGTTTTTTGACATGTTATTAGTTTTGGTGACGTCAAAATTAAAATTAAAGTTCCCCCCCCTATGATAGAGGTGTAATTTGGGCAGCTAGCTAAGAAAAGAGAGCAACTTGTCAAGATTTTCAAGGAAGATATGTGGGTTTCCGGATGGTGAGTGATAAAGTGACACTATTATAAGTTTTAAACTATCAATAAAAATTGCAGCTGCCTCAAAGTTTACTTCTGAAACAAATTGATTTACATCACATGTCCTGCTTTGGACATCATTGCGGGTAAAAAATCAACGAACCCCCGCGAATGTGGTTTGACCGACAGAGAAGCGCTGACACAGGTATAACCATCAGGTGCAGCTAGTTTAATTTCCTCCTCTTTGAGCCAGTGTTCACACAAACCTACCACAAAAATATTTTTATCAGTTAAAAAGCTATCCAAAATTGAAATTTTATTTTTTAGACCTTGAATATTTAAAAACAAAACACTGGAATTTGACCCGTTACAGTTAGAGACAGTATTCAGATTAGTATTAGTATTTTTTTTTTGTTTTACTTGTGTTTTGGTTACGTCTTAAACCTAAGCATAATTTATTTCTATGGGTCTTACTCCAAAAAAAATCTATATTTATAGGCGTACTATTTAGTGAACCTGTAAGCACATGACACACAACTGACCATATCATCAACCAGCACATTTATTACAAATGTTACCACTAGATACTGCCGGAGTGAAGTGAGCATCTGTATTATCATCTAAGGTAGCAGGCTCCATTGTCTCCCCGTCTGAGGTCACAGATGATGACATCTCATCAGCAGAACTCAAAGTGCTGTCATCTCACTGGGAGTTGCTGGATGTGTTAGTATGGTTGAAGCGAGACCATCAGAAGATATCGGTATTGCAGCTGGGGACATATCAGCTTTCTCCCACAGTTCACGGTGTGAAGAGAGATGGTGTATCTTAGCTTCTCCACAAAGGCGGAATAGGATAGTCCGTTTCGAAGCTTCCTTTTGCGTACTCATTACATTGTGACGATGTAAACAGAAGCTTTACTGACTTTAATAAACTTAATCAGTTCAGCAACAAAGTGTTCAGGTTCAATACCATCTCTTGTACAACCCATTGGTGAACAAATAAGTTGTTTTAGACCCCTTTTTTTAAATTCTCGAGTTAAATCTTCAAAAGCTAGGTTATAATTGCTAATTTTGGGTTTTTGGTAGTATTTATCTTTTGTAATTAAACTAAATATTTCAGCACCTTCTGCAGTTTTCTGGTACGCCAAATGACTTGTAATGCAATCTTTCATAGAGGGTTTGCCAAACTTTTCTTTAAAATCGTTGCAATTCCAGCACTCATACTTCTTTCATTATTTAGGTCTGCCGATATGCAATGTGAGAAAGCGACATGTTTCGTCTCCTTGATGTTTTCCAAAGACATCCATGATGTTCGCCTCAATTACTGTAATTGGTTCTTTATTTTCCATTGTTGGTATAATTGAGGACCTTGCTGATATTGGAGAGAGAGGGAAACTAGTGATTGGTGTTAACCTGATATTAGCAGATATCAATTTTATTTAGAAAATCTATAATCATAAAACTCAGTTTCTTTTTTCCCCTATAGTTCAGGTGCAAGCCATGGCGTGTGAAAATGCAGTCTATTGAAAGAATCAAAATCAATAATATAGACATTATCTAGTCGGGAAACAATTTCTCGTATGTAGTTGTTCGCCATTGCTATCTCGTCATGTATTGGGCTGTCATGCTGTAGGTCAAAACGAGGAGGAATTGTGGTAATACAAACTGATCTTGTCTTGCTGAAATTTTTTTAGTTTGCTTTCCATTTTTTCATAGATTACCTGAGGTGTTTTCTTGAGCATATCGTTTGTCCCAGCTAATAACATGAGGGGGCGATCAAGAGATTCTTTTATTTGGCCATAAACTTTTGTTATATCAGCACCAGGAGTCACTAATCCGTTAATGCTGATTTTTTTTGTTGCTACATTTATCAATAATTTCTGGAATACCTCTACCTTGGCTATCGGCATAGAACTCTAATTTAACTGCTTTATTTTATCTAGCTTCTCTTTCAGTTTCACATCCACAATAGCTAATTTATTGAAATTTAGATCTTTGCCACTTCTTATTTGACACCTGGACAGAAATTCATTTTTACCAATATTTTTCTTTGTATTACTAGAAGTCCATCTATTTTTATCAATTGTTACATTACTATCTTGGTTTGCTCCTCTCTTTTCCGTAAAATTGCTTTCTTCATTTTGCAGAGTCCCTAGAACTTCGTAATAATTTTTAGATAAGATTGAGGGTAGTTGACTTTCAGGTGCATTGAAACTCTTGAGTTGACCTTTTTTTATGTGGTTCTTATTTGAGGGGTTGAGGATAAAGCCATCACCACTTCCTACTTGTTTACTTGTTTCAAATTCGCCAATTATTGTCTTTTTTTTTTCAAGTTCGTTATTTAAATTAAGGATTGTGTCATTCAAAAGCTGGACATTGTTTTCTAAGGAATGGATTTTCCCAGTCATTGAGTCGACTTTTGAGGATAGTTCTTTTTCTTTTTCCATTGTATTAATGGGCCTCAGCTGCATCAAGCTTTCCATTACCAAAGATGTAAAATCACTCCTTGAGAACACAGCATTATTAATATTAGTTACAATATATGCCATTAGTGAGCGTTTCGTTACTAAATCAAATTCCTTTAGCTGATCTGTTTCCATATACGTAACTTCAAATGGTTTTCCATTCAAGATGTCTAATACCACCTTTTCAACAAAAAATATGGAATAAATAGAACAGTCATAATTATTTATCTGCTGTGGCCCATTTATTAATAACAGCTTAGGATCTGTTGACTCCATATTCATATGTCTTGTCAGTTTCACCATAACAGTTTGTGCATGAACTAGGTTATGATTGGACATTGAGTCATAGTAATGGTACTCATTGGTAGTCTTATGATACAGCAGAATACTCCAGTGGGAGCCGCCAATACCATCCAAAATTTCTGAGTCATTTATTGGCACAATAAGGACAGTCTTATCCTTTACATTAAGATGTTCTAAAAAATGATTATAATCTTCAAGAACTTTAACGGCCTGCCCAATAACAGGATCAATTATAAGACAAGAATCACCCAGTGAAAAAAACAGAGTGTTGAATAAATTTAAATATTTATACATGATGTTGTCTGAGAGCCATTTTCTCCCCAGGATCTCATTAACAGCATGCAATGATGGTGAGTCAATTTTCTGTTTGGGTGATTGCCGAGTTGCACATAGTCTCATTCTGAGTATTTTCAGGTTGACTGCTAATACTTATATTAAATACTAGGACTAGAACTTGCTATGGAGCTGTCCATTAGGCTAGTGTCAACAGATTCATTTAATTGAACTTTCCCAGGTTCGTTAACTTTATTTTTTGAAAAATTAAAGTGATCAATTTTTAAATTTAAGTTATTATCTTTTATAAATTGAGATAGCTCTCTTTTTGAGCGGAATATTGTTCCTTTAGGTGATATAATGTACACATCCACCCTGCTTTACTCATTCCACCCTTCCTTATTATTTCCTTTCTTACCCAGCCTTTTGGCATTTTATCAGGGGAATTAGTCATTCTTATTATAAATCAAATTAAATTCAAACTAAGCCAACAGAGAAATAAAAACAATACTAATAATTTTTATAATGCTGTGTATCAGTAATGATGGTAATTCAATAATTAAACAAATGCACATGTACAAGTAGGTTCATTATTACTATTAATACTTAATACTTGTGCTGCCTCAATTTTTTTTTTTTTTTTTTTTTTTTCTTAAATAGAAAGAAAACAATTCTTTAAACAATATTTATATTAAAACAGCTTAGTGAATTGACAGATTGAAGGCTGTTCTGCAGTATAGTAAGTTGTTGACAATCAGTAGTTCAGTCTGTTGACAGGTGATTGAGATCAGTATCAGCTGTTTAAAGTTCAGGTTCAGACCACTCAGTACACAGAGCAGGAAAGTGTACTGATTAACCTGTCAGATTAGGCCTTTAGTTTCTGTGGTCAAATGATCTACTAATGTGCTGTACTTTGTCACTTCCTGTCACAATAATATCTAAGCAAAATTAAATTAAATAAAACTTGTGTTCAGTTTGTATGTGTTCACTTGTATTATGATAATATTTCAAAAAAACATACAAATAATATTAAAGCCTTGTTAATAGTGTCCAGATTACAATAGTGTTACAAACACTCATTAAACCATGTGGTTTTGGCCTACCAAAATGTAAGTACTTTTAAAAAACTCTGAACTAGAGCAATAATAAAAATAAAAATTTGAAATTTTATATTTGATAGATCAATTAACACTTATCCAAATATTGTTGAGTCTCTCGGTGTCACATAACACTACTATACCATAAAAAAACTTTAGAATTTAAGGATGAAAGATATTTTAAAAGGCTTAATCCACCATTTTGCACATGATAATCCACATGATAATCGTTCTCACGGGTCGTCGTACACAGCCTCCTCCACTTTAGTCTATCGTTCCAGGTCTCCTCTTCATCCACCTGTATTTTCTGTAGTCCCCTTCTCTCTATGTCTTTCCACACTTGGTCCTCCCATCTTCCTCTCGGTCTTCCTCTTAGTCCCTCTAAGTCCAACCCCTCGTCCTCGTCGTGAGGGACGGGCAACGGCTCAAAGAGACGGCTAACGGGGCTCTGGTGAAGCTACGTCAGGTCTAGCAAGCCGGTAGTGGATAAAACTTGCTTTCAAAAATAAGAACAGCCTCCATGTTGCCTGCTGCCTGAAAATGGTAACCGTCTTACTCCTCTATCGCAGACGAATATTCTCATTCTGTAAAGCCTGTGACTTATGCTTGAAAATAGGTTTAGAGGCAAGTTCAAATTGAAGTACCACAATTTTATAATTAGTGTAATAAATTTTCTTATATTTCCAACCCATGTATCTAATGGAATCTGGTATGCACATACGTTAAAATCTGGATATAAAACACATCACACATGTACTTATAAGTTAAGTGCGTAATTAGCAGTGAGCAACTTTTGTTTCTTATGACCATTGTGACAATAAATCTTCAATACTGGATGATATAACAGAGGAAATTATAAATTATTTGTTTCAGTGGACAGAGTTGATGGAACTTGGAAAGAACCAAGATGATACACAACTAAACGCAGCTCTGAAAAAGATAGCGATCAATGAATGCTGTACCCTGGTATTCACAGTAAGTTTTAGCAATAATATTATGTCTAGAATTGTTTGGAGTTGATTTATTCTCAGAAATACTAAATGAAGCATTTTAATACATTTGTAAGCAATAACAATATGTTATTTTCTATTTCCTCATAAAGATACCACTATGGTTGTTGTTTTAACTTAAAATTATGTAGATAAAAAGTAATTTATATTGATTAACTAAAAAGAAAGGCTAAGGGTATAGCACCTCTTTCTATGTTTGAAAAGGAAACAAAATTGCATTAAGCAGTTTATTGCTTGAAAAGTGTCTATATTGTAAACTTCAAATTCTAAGATGTGTATTGTACAGTGCACTTTAATAGCTGTAGAGTAGTTTAAAAGGTTGTTATTTTATGATTTAGTTAAGAATATTACTATCTATGTAAATGTGAAATAATCCTAGGGTCTTTGCATAAGGTTCTTTTGTTAACCTGTGCTCTATTATTCTATTATCCTAAAGCTCTTTTATGCCTAAGTTCTCTTGCTCCTTAAGTCTTCAGTATATCTGATCAATTGTACTCATTAAGACAGAACATTACATCATTTTTATGAGTAATTTAACATAAATAAATTACAACCCCTTTGTGACAACAACAAAGGATTAAATTGAGATGTATCCTGTACTGACTATCCATATGAAATTGTTACAAGATAATAATTAAAAATGTATACTCTGATTAATTCAGAAACAATTCATATTACACAATTACATTTTTAACTTTCCTTTAGAAAGGATCCCTGAAACCCTTACAGATTGACCACTTCCTTTTATTGATCCCCACATCTATTTCTAGACTGTTTACTCATTAGGCTACATCTGTCACGTGTGAGTTGGGAACAAAAAGTAGTTCTACAACAGTTCTAATAATTTGTTTTTTTTTCAGTCTGGCACCGAAGGATTGTCTAAGGCAGTAATGCTCAGCCATGACAACCTGACGTGGGATAGCTACGCTGTCAGCAAATACTTGCAACTGGAAGAGGCTTCTGACAGTATAGTCTCTTATTTGCCGCTGAGTCATATAGCTGCCCAGGTAGGCTATCAGACACTGTCATATACATTAATAAATAAGATCTAAAGCGTAACTTAATATATCCATACTTAGCCTATACTCAAAATATCCATAAAAAATATAATTAGAGAAAAAAATTTAAAATATTAATTTTCTGCATTTAAGCCATTACTAATTCAAGAAATTAATGTGATCAGCTGTATGTATACAATGATTTTTACGCTTTGACGGCCACCACTGTTGCAGTTGGGCAATACAAATTCTCAGAATAACTGATAGTGTCGGTGTTGAACATAAAATGAGGATTAATAGACACTAGACAATATCTTTGAGATTTATTACAGAGTCATACAGTTGTAAAAGATTTTATGGATGTGATTTCTAGTTAAGGCTCGTTATTCCATGAGAAGAACTCATCCAGCATATAGAATGTGTGGTCATATAGCCAACTCCTTGTGTCCTCTTTAAAGCTATTAGATTGCTTTTTAGATGTTTTGGTAGTTTTTTTTTTAATAATTTCATTCCAGTATATGAAGGGTTTTCTTCCAATAATGCTGTTCTGTGTATTGGTAGAATGCTTGCTTGTCTAGTGTGGCTGTGTAGATGTCTTGTTTTGGAGGGTCCATAGTCATACAAAACCGCAGAGCCATACTCCGACTGGTTTTTTGGACAATTTTTAACTGAGGGCCTGTGCCTGTGCCAGACCCCGTCACACCTCTATTTGAAGGGACCGTTTCAACGGATGAGATAGCTCAATCTAATAACTGTAACGCTATTATAGGCTTAATTTGTAATATGGTTCATTACAATTTCGTAGAAACTGTGATTATTACTTCTAAATTGTTACTATCACGTTCGAATACTAAGCAGTGAATTTTTATATTAATTATCACTAACAAAATAATAAGAAGTTGTTAATGGGATACATTTATCCATTTATTTATACATTTATTATGGGGGAGGGGGTTGTGACGGGGGCATGGTGGCAGGACTTGACAGGGCCCGGCCGAATATCTTTTCCGGGGCCTGCCAGAACTAAGTTTGGCCCTGCAGAACAGTATCGTATAGTTTTCACAATGTAAATTATGTTAATGTCAGTATTTTACAGTTTTTGAAAATGTTTGTACAATTCTCTCATGGTCATATTCCAGCCATTATCATTATTATATTGAGATATCATATAGATAGTGAGATATTTATTTACATATAACTGTGATGACCAACACTGATGTTGATAAACAACACCTGGCATCATGCTGACCATGTAATATAAAATTAAACTTTCTATGACTGACATTTTCTGTTTTTTTTTTTTACAGTTGGCTGATATATACATCCCTATATTTATTGCTGCAAAAACAATCTTTGCGGACAGTGATGCTCTTAAGGTGAGAATGGTTTTGTATAATAGACTATTATTCAATTTTGGTGTAGGATTCATATTATTCATTAGATATCAAGTCTGTTCAGTGTTGTAATACTACTTGATAGAAATGTTTTTTGAAAAAGCTCCTTCATGAGATGAATTCAATCAAAATCTTCACTAATTTATTATTCTTAATTGTAACACTATCATAGAAATTTGCTATCATTGTGTTGAAAAAAAAACCTAACACAACGTTTTGTAACCAGTAAATTGCTTGCATATCAAACTCTAAAACACAAGTCACAAGTTTAAGAATCTTGTCTTTTAAAAGGTGATTTTTTTTATTGGTGCGGTTTTTAAAACTAAATAAAAAAATGAAAAACAACCTGCATTGACATAAAAATGCATTTATTTGAACTACAGTGTCATGACATTAACGTTTAAAAATGATTTCTGGCATATGGGCTCCATTTCGTTCGCGTAGAAAGCCCAATCGAGAAATCCAATTTTCGAATACTCTTTCCAGCAGCTGTGGTTGAATTCCGCCAATAACTCGACGAATGTTAGCTTCCAAGTCATTTAAAGTTTGTGGCTTGTCAGCGTATACTTGAGACTTAACATATCCCCACAGAAAGTAGTCTGTTGGCGTGATATCACACGACCGTGGGGGCCAGTTGACACTACCTCTAAATGAGATGATACGTTCACCAAATGTTTCTGCCAAGAGGCCAATTGTCTCGTTTGCCGTGTGGCACGTCGCGCCGTCTTGTTGGAACCAGACATTTTCTAAATCCACTTCAAGTTCGTTTAGCTGAGGAAAGAAAAAGTCCTGTAACATTGCCCGATAGCGTTGAACATTTACCGTAACAGTCTGGCCAGCATTGTCTTTAAAAAAATAAGGGCCAATAACAACACCTGCCCAAATGGCGCACCAAACGGTAAGTTTTTGTGGATGAAGGAAGGGGCATACCAACAAATTCTTTTGGGTTTTCATCACTCCAAATCCGACAATTCTGTTTGTTGACAAAGCCGCATAACCAGAAATGAGCCTCATCACTGAAAAAATCTTGCCTGCGAAAGCTGGGTCACGTGTTATCTTATGTTGAGCCCATTCAACGAAATCAAGACGCTTGCGATAGTCTAATCGTTTCAGTTCTTGCACCAACTGAATCTTGTATGGATATAGGCGTAGATCCTTCCGTAAAATATTCCATAGAGTTGAGTAGCAGATCGCTAATTGCTGCGCACGATGACGAATCGACACACTTGGATCCTCTTCAACACTATGAGCAACAGCATCAACAGCCTCTTCAGTCCTTACTGTGCGGCGTCTCTGCCGATGCTTGTCAACAAGAGTGTGGGTATTACGAAAACGATTAACCAAAGCTCGAATACCTGACTCTGATGGACGATTATGAGGTCCGTAAATCGGACGAAGAGCTCGGTAAGTTGCCCGAACTGAACTGCGGTTTTCAAAATAAATTTGCACTATTCGCAAACGCTCTTCTTTTGTAAGTCTGTTCATGGTTACTATACAATAATACGCACTAGACAATACAAATATCGAAATGACATAAGATAATAAACAAAGATCAGCTGTTTTATTCAAATTTAATTGTTGTGTTTAATAGTGGTGCCAACTTAAAAACCACACCAATAAAAAAATCACCCTTTACAAGTAACAACACAACTATGGCAGATGTTCATAATATTGTAGTTTTTTTCAACCCATGTACATAATGCTGAAAATTGTTTGCCAAATTGGGCCAAATTAGTCAGTTAGCCCTTTGTAGTCAAATTAGGTTTCAGTTGACTTCACTAAACCTAATCTACCTTAAGAATATAGAATTTTTTAATTAAACATCATGATTAACTGTGAAATTTTAGGAAACTTTTTATACAAAGCAATTATTAATCTCTTCAATGTTAAATATAAGTTTACCTTTTAAGCTTTTACAAATGTCTCCTCCATATACTTTTTTTAACCCATCTTGTTCTTCTAGAGAACTTTCTCTTTAATGTACGATAATTGTCTAATGGTTTAACTCAAATTTAACTTCTAAAATGTTGATTTGTTGTTCTGGAAACATTTAGGGAACTAGTATGCTGCTTAGATCCTTGCATGCATACCATGCTCATGATTTTCGGTTTTACAAAGTATACTGTCAGCGTCTGTGTTTGTTTATGGTTTTAATGTCTTAGTAATTTCATAAAAAAAACCTTTGATTTTTTTACTACTTATGTTTCCATATTTCATGAGAAAAATTTGGTTTTTGTTGAAATCATTCTAATACAATTTGTTTTACAAATATTTATCAAATAATATAAAAGTGGAAGAATTGACAAAAAAAAAGTATCAACTACTACAATTACAAAACATTAATATTGTATGAGTTAGTACAAATATTTAACACTATAAACACTATGTCAACTCTTGGGACATATATTTGTGAATGAGTAAAAGCTGGTTAAGAGAAACATTCTTACTAATCAAGGAGACGAATTATAGATTATTAATTATACTTAAATTAGTAATTAGTTCACATAAGCTCTGTTTTCAACTTGAAGTGTTTGAATGTCTTTAAAGTATATTGGGTTTGGAGTAGAGAAGAAAATTTACAATATTTAAGTTGTGTTTTCTATTTGCTGCACTATACCTTCAAAACAAAGTTATACAGTCAAAAATGTATCTATAGCTTTCTTTTAATGTATTTACAAACAGTTAAAATTGTATATTGCTTGGATCTGAGAAACAGCGTGATAATTTTTGATCACAAAACAAGAAGCTGAGATATTCCTAATCACAATTAGTCTTAAAAGGACCTTTGGCTGCTTCTAGAGTGAAAGGATATTCATGAGGAGGAATTTCTAAGTGATGTATCCTTGGAAGAGGGAAAGGCCAGCTCTGAACCAGCCTCTCCAGTCAAAGCGGGCAGGAGTGACATGCTCTAGACTAGCAATTGCCTTCAAAATTTAGAGAGCTCCTCCAACTCCAACAGCCATGTTCCACAGCAGACTAGACCTATTGATCTACCCTTCCACCCCAATATCTCAACTTTTGTGGATAGTGATGTGCCGCTCCAGGACATCAGGCATAGGGTTGCCCAGATCTAAGTGATACATCAGTTTTTGATGCGCCCAGTGTATGTTCAACTTGAAGGTATAAACCAGCCAAAAGTGAACCCTCCTGGAGTAGTGATCATACTCCAAGAGCAAATACATTACTAGTATTGAATTTCATTATAGTCTCAGAATTTTTGATTAGTATAAATTGTGGATTATATTTACCATTCACCAAATATATTATGTATGTACTATGAAAGTACTGCCACTATCACTAAACCATGAAGTGCCGTCTATATTACAGTAAACAAAATTATCTGCTTGATCTTTCAGGTATTCCCATAACAAAATCCAGCTAATTGTGAAATGAAGGACTATTTTTATTTGGTCTACTTGGAAATTTCAATATGTGTAACTTAGTAAGAAGTAGTGTTTAATTTTTTAATTGTTTAAGATTTAATGAAAATTTATCACCAATCATCTCTCCAAGTGTCACATTTTCTGTTGCATTGTGCAGGGCAGCTTGGTAAAGACCCTAGGAGAGGTGCGACCCACAGTGTTCCTTGGTGTGCCTCGAGTCTGGGAGAAGATAAACGAAAGAATGATGAGCATCGGGGCACAGACCACCGGACTGAAGAAAATGATAGCAAGTTGGGGCAAGGCTTGTTGTCTGAATCATCACATAAACGTCATGAATGGGTAAAATTGTTAAAATTACGTAACATTTATATATGTATTTCTTCATAAGTTAAAATTCCTTTGTTCCATGAAACTTACGATAAGAATTGGATACATAATAAAATTAAACTAACCTAATTATTCTAGCAACTTAATAGTACAAGGTCCAAACATAGAGCCTGTTAAACCAATATATATGCCTTATTTTATTATATTTGAAACTCTATGTTGCATTGAAATAAGTAACTTTATAAAATACAGTAAATAGCACAGCTCATGGGCAATTCATTGCCACTCCTGTCATCCGTTCTCCAAATGCACAAATAGAGTTAAAACATTTTTAATGTTGAAACTTGTAAGAGATTAGCTTTATTTATACTACAATGAGTTTTTGTAATGTATGTGACCTATTTCATTTCTTGTTGCAGGAACACTAGTGAATCTTACCGCTATAGGTTTTACCGATGGTTGGTCTTCAGCAGGGTTAAAGCTGCTCTGGGGCTAGACAGGTGTAAAATATTTTTGTCCGCAGCTGCTCCAATCTCTACAGACATAAAGAAATACTTCATGAGCCTTGATATTCCCGTTACTGACGTTAGTATTTGTTTACATCTAGAATATACTAAAATAGACAAACTAGTTAATTAGCAAGTAGTTATTAATAATTGCATTGGTTGTGGTTTTCAGGCCTTTGGCATGTCAGAGAGTACAGGGGCTCATACAATGTCTAAACCGGACGACTTCCAGATAGACAGCATAGGAAGAGCCATTGACGGAGCTGAGACCAAGTTAGACAATGTGGACAAGGATGGGCAAGGAGAGGTAATAGGATTTGATTAATGTATTTTTATTTTTAAAAGCTTTTTAAAACTACAAACACCATCATTTTTTGTATTATCTGTATTTTGCCCTTGAAGGTTTAAAAGTTTTAAAGTGCTTCTGAAATTGATGGAGCTATTCATTCAAATGTCATGAAGATTAGTGTATTTCATTGGTATGAAATTTAACTTATTTCACTCTCTGACTTCAGGACAATAATTATGAAGTTGATCAGGAGTTTCTAAGCCATTTAAAAAGGATATACCTATGATGTATATGTTATTCAGTTATAAATTGCGAGTAAAGCTACGGTTAACTGCTAGTTGAATTGCAAGTACAAAAGACACATATTCAAATGTTGGATTGCAAATCATGTTTGTCCGAAAATATGGCATCATAATATAAGTCTCATTTTGTATTATAACATGAAAAATATCAGTAAAAGATTGAGTTGTAGTTAGTGATAGGTCAGTAAGGGTTAGAATGTGAAAAACCTTTTATTTTGTAAAATGTGTAAAAGAAAATAAAGTTTAACCTACATTATAGAATTTGTTTAAAAATACTATTGGTATAAAAAACTTTTAGTAAATATTTTGTGTTTGGTTTTCAATAAGTGCACACAGTAAAATATAACATATAATAACATCCACACACACACACACACACGCACGCACGCACACACACACACACACACACACACACACACACACACACACACACACACACACACACACACACACACACACCAGAATAGCACTGTACTTATTTGTAGTTTGTTTAACCTAAAGTCGATAGTCAGTAGTTATCCTGCACAAACAAAAGAGAAAACGTCTAAACAGTTCAATAAAGTATTTCAATAAAGACAATTCAATTATATGCATTGATCACCTTACATTTCACCTAATACTTAAGAAAATAAAAATAATATGGTGTCATATTTAAAGATGTTTATCTTTACAAAGTTATAAGGCCGTTATTAAGACGACTCACAAAGTGCACCAAGTGTGACGTGCCACACTGTAAACTAAACTTATTGAATTTTTAAAACTATACATCTGATCTTTACCACAGTGATTCACCAAATATGTGGCTATAAATTAAAATTATAAACTAAATTACATGCTGGATGTGGTCACTTTAGTACAAGCACTCTAAAATATGTTTGTTCCACTATAAAACTAGCATTGTTAGTTCAATGTTATAAAACGAGATGTGATTTGTCAATAACAATGATTTTGGACTTCCAGATTTGCATGAGAGGAAGGCATGTCTTCATGGGATACCTGAAGGAACCTGGAAAGACAGAGAAGGCTATGGACTCTGAAGGTTGGCTGCATTCCGGAGATGTCGGAACATTGGACAGTAAGGGGTACTTACGTATCACAGGCAGGATCAAGGTGACTATGATAATCCTGATATAATGTAATTAATTACAATTACGGTATATTTTTTAATAGCCATAATATAAGTGTTAAAAATTTAAAGCAAAAAGACACTGGTGTTCATGCAGATTTATAAATATTTGGAATTAAGATTCAAATTATAATTTACAGACAAAAATTGAAAAAATATTTTGTAATTATTTATGTTTTTAAGGAATCTAAAGAGTTATTAAAATAAATCTTTAATTTATTTGCTTAAAAAGTTATATCACTTAAAACATGAACTTCGAATATAAAAATGTTGTTTCCCCTCTATATAGGATTAAAAATATCATAAACATGTTTAATATTGCTACTACTACTTATAATAATATTTTTATAACGTTATCGGGATTAACTATAATATAGTTTTGTAACTATATCTGAGTTAGCAGATATTTGTAGCATTGGTTGTTAACTTGTTGAGTTGTACAAACATTCATTCTAATTAATTGTGACTAGTTTATCCATTACTAAACAATATTTTAATCCTAATAAAGTACAGCATTAATGGCTGTTGTGATACCTTTACTAACCAAGTAATTAATTACTGTCTTGTTAAGCTTGTATACATGAATCCTTTGTTGACTGACAGGAGCTGCTGATCACTGCGGGAGGAGAGAACATTCCCCCTGTTATAATAGAACACGTAGTGAAACAAGAGCTGCCTTGTATCAGCAACGCACAACTCATTGGTGACAGACGCAAGTTTCTCTCCATCCTGCTCACATTGAAGGTAAGATTGTGACAATTTAAGTAAACTTGATGTGTTGTGATCATTTTAATTCAATCTTTACTTGCTCATATTTCCAATAGTAAGTACCTCAATACCCCTATAATTAGTGGTATCGATGAAGTTTATTCTCGACATTGTACCTTTTTTCACCTGATTCTGGTATCAATATTTTCTAAGTATTTAATTACAAAATAATGAATAAAGTAAAAGTCGTGGTTGTTGAAGTGATTCAACTGGAAGTGCCTTCCAGAAGTGAATCGTCCTAGGGGCAGGAAAATATTTGTAATTAGTTTTTGGATTTACGAGATATATCCAAAAAGTAACTAGAATTTTAATATTTTGAAAAAATATTTATTTGTCTATATTAATGTTGTCACCTTAAAAATAGTCCCGATTATAAATGCACTTGTGCCAGTCTTTCTTCCAATCCTCGAAACACTTCTACAACTCGATATCTGGGATAGCCATTAGCTCTTTCAGTGATACACGTTTAATGTCATCTGTGCTTGTAAAAGGATGGCCCTTTAAGGTTCTCTATATTTTTGGAAATAAAAAAATCACATAGAGCCATGTCTTGAGAATATGGAGTCTAGGGCATCATCACAGTAATGATTTTGGCCAAAATTTCACGAACAAGCAATGAAGTGTGAGTTTGGCACAAATCCGGAGGTTTTTTCTAATTTCTTCACGAAAATGGCGTTGAACTGGCAGGTAGTACTCCTTATTGACCTTGTGGCAAGAATTCATGATGAATTATGTCATTAAAATTTAAGAACACATTGAGCCTAACCTTCACATTCGATTGCACTTGTTGAGCCTTTTTTTGTCTTGATATACATGTCTTGAATTTCTCCAGTGGGATGATTAAGCCTTAGTTTCGACATTATATCCATAAACCTATGTTTTGTCACCTGTTATAATATGTTTCAATGATTCTGTATCATTGTTGACTTCATTTAATGACTCCTGAGCAACTTTTATTCGCCACTGTATTTATTCAAAATACAATTTTAGAATAAATTTTGCTGTCACACGTTTCATACCTAAAACATTCAAAAAAACAATTTCATGGTGTGAAGCAATTGATGTAGCAACATTATCAGCAACTTCTCTGATTGTAATATAGTAATCTTACATAACCATTTCTTCCTTTTTTCACGATTTCGTTGGTTGATGATGTGCTGGGGTGTTCGGAACGTTCTTCATCTTCAATGGCTTCACAACCATCTTTAAAACATTTTAAACCCCCTGTTATACTCGTAACAGACTCACAATAGGACTTTGTTAATGTTTCCCACACTGATTTACCTTTATTTAATTTTTCACACAAAATTTGATACAAATTCTTTGATCAATTTATTTTAACTAACGAAAATTGCTGAGTTTATAAAACACAACCTTAGCAGCTGCCATTGAAAAAGTAAATAATGAATACAGCTGGAAATTTTGTTGTACTTCAGAAGTGTACGTACCAATATAATTCTAAAAAATATTGACAATAAAAATCTCCAAATCAGCAAAACTTATAAAATGTATGTTTACTTTTATACATATATCTTGTAAATCCAAAATCTCTGAATTTTGTAACACAAAAGATTTAAAAATCTAAAATTCAATTTCCCATTTGATTTGTTTTTTCCATATCAGTTTCCCATAATTAAACCTGTAGGACCAATATTTGAAAATCTACATAGTAAAGAAAAACTTTTTAATTATTCTCAAACCATAAAAACATACTGATAGAACTCTATTGTTGATTAATTAACTTTTTACCTGTAATGATAGTTAATTTGTTGAGTTACGATAATGTAATAAAACTTGTGCATTGTTGTGTAATCACCCAAAGTTTTTATTCACTGGCTTACATACAGTCGTGCTTTATTACCTTAATATGATAAAAGAAATGAGTAATTTTAAATAAATGTATGGTTGTTTTATTACTGACAATTATTTTTGTAACTGCTGCATCCAGTGATGAGTTGAAGACCAGGACATTGGAAAGAAGGTATCTTGATTGTTTTATATAGTATTCATCCATATAGTAACTTAATTCAGTTTTATTGTCAGATATCATCAGAGCTTGGCAGGAAGGACATAACCAGCAAAGGAACCCAAGGGACCCCTCAAATTTAAAATTTTGTGCAATTACTTTTTTAGCAAATGATTATTATAATTTAAATAATTCAGTATTAATGACATTGCTGAAAGATCATTCTCAACATTGAAACGGGTAAATAATTTTTTATAGAAAAAACAGGAAATGAGCAGTTGATTGAACTTGCCTTACTTTCTGTCCACTACAGGAAAATATCATTTGTCTTGACCCCCCAACATTTCATCCTGGCTACATTCTTGCATGGCAGATACATTATTCATTGTAATTATATAAACACATATTATAGATAGAAAGGTTTCCTAAAGTGTGAGTACATTTCAAGTAACAGATTATTAACTACTTTTTTTATTTTACCAACTGAAATTTGAATAATAATGTAGTCCACAGAAGAGCCACTAGTGTACACTGCATTATTAGCAATTTTTGTTGTCTTGTCCTTAATGAGCCATTTATATTTGTATTGCCTGTCGTGTGATCTACTCTTTAATGAACAATTAGTGTAAATTGTAATCTCTTGAATATTAAAGCAATCCAACATGCAGGCTATTCAGATTTATCTGAATCACCCCCTCCCCTCAACCTGTTGTTGTGGTGTGTTCTGATATCATATTCATACCCATGTATCCAATTCCAAGACGGGAAGCCTTAATTTGAGAACTCCACAAGTGAGATGATACCAAAGTGATAAAAATAATAATTATTATTAGCTGTACTTTTATGATTGATGTATTAAAGTTCGTAATATTTGTTTCAGACTGAAATGGATCTGGAGAGTGGAGCACCCAAGGACGAGTTGACCCCGGAAGTGAAGACCTGGTGCAAGAGTCTAGGCTGCGAGGTCAACACAGTGACTGATGTTTTACAAGGACCAAAGAAAGAAGTAATTCATTACCACTAATTTCAATTCTGTATTCTCATTCTAATAAACTCCTGTTCTCACACATTTTAAATTCTTGTTTTAAGAAAATCTGGTAAAAATATATATATATAATCACAGATTTTTTTGTTTTTCTTGGATTTATTTTTGTTTTAAATGGTTTTATGAACAAAAAAAGTATGGTTTATTATTAATATGAAATCCTAACTAAGAAATTGAAATGTTAATTAAAAACATATTTAGTGAACTTTTTATGAATAGTAAATATGAAGTTTGATTAAATTTGAACTTAATTTAGAAAGTCACCATTGTAAAAGTTTCTTTAAAACTGAAATAAATGTTACTCCCATAACCTTTAACATGTTGACTGCAGCAGATGATTTTTCGGTGCACGATTACAGTGAGAGTAATTGGTTTTACTCAGTATGCATCTAGTAGTGAAGGTGTTAAAACCTAATGTTTTTTTTGTAAAGATGATTTGAAACTTTAAAAATATTTTTGCTATAATAATGAATAATGCTATAACTATTTTGTTTTTCTCTTAGATCTTAGATGCAATTCAAGCTGGAATTGACCGTGCGAATACACAGGCTGTATCTAATGCTCAGAGAATACAGAAATTCGCTATCCTTCCAGCGGATTTCTCTGTTCCGACAGGAGAATTAGGTGAGAATTTTTGATTGTTTGCTAATAAGATAACTTTTGTCAGTTTGATGCACTTTATCACATTTCTATTGGTAACTATCGTATTATTTTATATTATGTGACAGATTTTGTATTTTTAGGAACTACATAACATTTGCAAGCTAATGGCTATCTCAGATTTGTCATTTTTTCCAAAATTAATACAAGTTTAAAGTATAGTCATTCCATTTTTGGCATTTTTCTTCAAATATGTAAATAAGAAATACAAATAAATACATTATTTTATTTAAACATAGTAAAACTATCAATTTCTCTGTAAAAACAAAGGATAATAGCAATATTTATATTAGTATGGACAATAGAACCCCTCATATAAATGATGTTGATGGATCTGGGCCATGGTCAAAATTGCAAAAAGTTAGAGAACCCAAGGAACAAAAAAGCTCTTTCCTAAGCAAAATGTCTAATATATTTGATACAAAACACTTGTACAGTAATACGAATATATAACGGTGTATACAGTTTTAGTGAAATGATTTTTAGCTAAAAATTAGAGTATATTTTGTACTGTATAATAACGGCAAAAATCCCAAAAAATCTGAACCTGTTTAACATTATCGACTCACATCGGAGACAAGCATACAGTCGGATATCCCGAGGAGTCGGTTATGCCGAAGACGGATATGAAGGGTTCTACTTAATTTCTATTTTTGTAATTGGCTGAGCTTCAGCTAAGCCTATTACTTGTGGGGCTGGAAAAATTTAATTTCTGTGTGTTTTTATTTCTGCACATTATCTTGAAAATGAATATTTTGAACAATTTGATCTGATGAAGGTACATACTATGGGATTTGGCTGAGATAAAGAATAAGTTTACATTGGTCTTACGGGTAACCATGATGGCAATGAGAAAAAAGCAGAATAAATAAGTTTGTAAACAAACTCAATACACCATAAGAGAGTCAAGTGTGTGACATATTAACACAAATAGACTGACTATCCTAAAACATAAAACATCATGTTATGGTGACTTGGTGTGTAGAAGTTTAATATTCAAACATTGTATATGAAGCCCAATTCAAAGAAAAAAATCAGAGTGTATAATGTGGCAAGATATCTTGAGAAATATTTCATTCGTTGATTTTAAATTTTACACGAAATTTCAACTTTACAAGAATGATTTTTATATGTCGTTTTCGTATCAGCTTTTTTTATGACTGTCTTTCTGTCTATCTCAAGTGTGAGATTAGGTATAGATTTGAAACCTTGCATGCAACCTCAGTGAAGCCTGTATGACACGTATTGTAGCGAGACTTACAGAACAATACAAAATGTCCAGCCAATAAGGAGTTATATGACAAGGCTTAATATCTTAACTTTATATTTATGTTTCAATTATAGTAATGCTTTTTAATTGATGTTTATCCATGTACGGTTGCTACATCTAATTGAGGAAATATTGATTTTCAATTTATAAAACAAACATAACATATAATGCAACAAGGCAAGTTTGTTTAAAATTATAAATTATTTTTCTGTTACAGGGCCAACGTTGAAGTTGAAGAGGAATGTTGTGTACGAGAAATATGCAGATATAATTGAAAACTTTTACAAAGAATGAAAATAATTAATTACTGTACTAACACCTCAAGAGGGTTACAACTTAATCTGTTGTACTTAAATAAAGGATTATTTTTCTAACATCGTTTAAATCAAAAGGTGCTCAAATAAGAAGTATTCTATCTGTCCTATACTGAATGGCTCAACTGAAAAAGTAAATAAATGTTGTGGTTCTAAGCATGTTATTAATTGATATTCTGTGATTTGTTGTTGATAGATTTATAATGTGTATGAAACGTTGTATATGGTTTTGTGCTTTTCTAATCTGTTTGTATATAGTTGCATACACATATAGCTATTTATGTGTGTTTTTGAAAGAAAAGTAGAATAATTATATTTTCTCCTAGATTCGTTATATTTTTTAATAAGTTTATACACAAAGGAACCAAAATGTGCAATATTCTTTGTTATGTACTTAGTAAAGTTTACCATGATTATGAATCAAAATGTATATAAATAAAGAAAAATACTGTAAGTACAAATTGGTTGGTTTCAACCTGTCAATCAAATTCAGCACCTTTCCTTGGCAGTAATCCTTATTTTATACATTCACCTTCCCGCTCTCCTACCCACCTTTAATTAATTGCTCTTAATCTAAATTTTAATCACTGAAATTCCACAACCAGCCAAACATCTTGTTTGGAAATATTTTAACAATCGGAAAAGTAATTAGTTAAGCCATGGAGACAAAATCAATCAATACTTTTTTATTCAAATGGCAAGTTGATACAATTATTTAGTTTGAACAATGAAACCCAAAATATTAGTAAACAAATTTACTAGCAGCATTTTTATTTCCACAATTTTTTCTGAAATAAAAGTTAATAAAAAATATCTAAAATGTTAAACATAGGGGAAAAAGGGTTGTACACTATTTTATTTAATCCCAATATTGACAACAAGGCAAAATGAAAGGAAAAGTTTTTAGCAACAATGAGCTACTTATTAAAACCGTATTTTAAAGTTGGAGCTAACAAACAACCAACAATCCAGCTTTGTTGGGACAGGTTATAAATCCTTATGAACAAAGATATAGGAAAGAGGATGAGGTGGGCGTAAGTGAAGGGCATCTGAGATGAAATGACTTGAAGTTGGGTGTGCATCTACCGTGTAACAGTAGCAAATTTTCTTGAGAGGCTCAAATTATTAATACCATACTGAAAGTAAGGAGTGACAGTCTAACTTATAGATCCCTTCATTTTAATTCTAATGATACTAACTTATGAACAAAGTTATTACAAACAACATATACATGATTTGTTAATGTTGAATTAATGTCCAGTTTACCTTCCTCTTAGTGGAGTATCTGGAATCTAACACTGCTCAGTAGACTCAGATATCAGACCACGGTACTACCGGATTAGTGAAAACGGATTATTAGAAGGCTGTCAATAAAAATGCTTAAAATGTGTTATATTACATTGAACACTGTTAAAAATTACTACTACACTACCCGTTTACACTTTTAATTAAAGGCATTCACAAACATTTTCTTCAAACATTCTTTTTATGTGTGTAATAATTAGTTTTTATTAGTGTTGTACCACACTAGAAGTAAACATAGGCTAACCTTAACTTACGGTGCAGTAGGTCTATTCCATTGGAGCAACAAATTTCAATTTTCTTTAGTTTCTTGGCTAAAAGTGAAAAGACACCTTTAGTAATTTCTCTTAAAGCATCTTTAAAACAAAAATATTACTAGTGTACACGTCATTGTCTTCTGCTCACTTCTCAGAAGTTGCAAAGGCATTCTTAAGTTCAGGTTAGCAAGTTTAATGCATACTGGCCTCTTTTAAATTTCGCTTTTCTGAAGCAGAGTTAAGGAGTTATATTTTTATTTACTCTGAGACATTTTTCACTTACTGTCTTGAAGTATAAACTAAGCTAAAACTACAACACAAACACAGTAGCAATAACATGGATAACACTGGCACTGTTGATGTAAACAGAAGGTAAACCACGAGACAACTGAGGCAATCGTAGGTTGTTTGTTAACACAGTTTTCTGTAATGTATCTCAACTTGAATCCCCCACTTCATGCCTGTCGAATACGCTGGATTACTGGAGTGCCGAACTGGAGCAGTGCCCACGTCAGATTTCAGATGCTGCAGTAAGAGGAAGTTGAACCCATCATTCACACCAAAGTTCAAAACTTTTGTTTGTAATCATCCTATCTTGACTAGAATTACTTATTCAGGAATGGTTGAAAGAATCATTAACACAAGAAATTATATTGTAATTATGATTTATATTTTAGTAGTTTACCTTTTTATATCGTAAGTGAGAAGTGAGATTTTGAAGGTGCAGGGATATGAAAATTTATTGAATTGATATTGGCAAAGAGTGAGTTTATCAAGGATTTTACTTCAAAAGAACTATACGGAGATTTATTTCCATGCACATAAAAAATGGTTGTAATAATTATGTAAGTATAATATGCCAACACTTTATTTTACCCAAACTGCTAATATCCCATTTCATGACTACAGCGCTGTTCAAGAAACAAATGGCTGTTATAAAATTAAATTGTTGCAGTTGTAATCAAAAACACAAGTAAACATTAAGCTTAAATGACTTATCACCTTACAAAGAATATTAAATATAAGGTTTGGTTAAATCCAAGCCTCAGTCTTAGTGTGTAGTTTATTTCTGATACCTCAACAAAGGCATGCATATGATAAAGGGGCATTGTATCATAATCATGCACAGCATGTCAGCCACAATTGACTGTGCCTCTGAGATTGACTGCAGTGCTGTAGTAATTGACCAGTTCCCCTCATTGACCCATTACCGGCAGACAGGGAGACAGACACTTGCGTGTTTGTGATTGTGTGAACTAAACTTCCTGTGATTGGTGACAGGTTCATGCCGTAGCAGTACAGGTGAGTCCGTCATCAGTTTTAAGGTCATTGTAGGTTATAAAGATGGCCTTATGGCTGCATTGTTTACGGGTTTTAACTCCTCCCTTAAAATGCTAAAGTTGAACAAATTTATTGAAATAAACAATTACCTCATCAAAACTAGTTTTCTAAATTTTCTAAGTATATTTCATGTTTACACGGCTGCCAAGCAAGGTAGCGTCTCTAATAAGTGTCATCTCACCACTAATGTGCCCTTCGGAAGCGACTGTGATGTACAAGTATTACTCCTGCAATAGTCAACTATACTTGTGCCATTTAAAGTTACTTATTGTTCTCTCTCATTTCAAATATTTGTGAACACCTTTTTTCAATATAGAACACGGAGGTTTGGAAAGTTTGTGTATGAAGACTAGAAATGTAGTATTCAGATTGTTCACATATTTAGACAAGTTCAAATTTCTCTGAGTTGTTGCTTCTGGATTAGAATTCCTGTTCAAGTAAATTATTTATAAGAAGAAAAAGTGAAAGGAAAATTGTGCTTCGTTTTAATCTCTGACAAAGGGAAATGTGATCACATCTGTTTAGATGTGGATGGATTCAGGTATGGGCCACACGGGCTTGGGCCCAGGGCAGCAACATTTGAGGGTAAATAAATTTAATCTGTACAAAAACTCTGCTTTATATTGTTTTTAGAGTAATGCAATGTAAAGACAATGTATTTGTAGGAACAATGTCAAAACAGCAACAAATTATTATTATTATTGACTGTTTCTCTGCATGTTACAAAGAAGGGAGCTATTGGTAAGAAGCAGTATGTACACTGCTCACAGGTACGTGGTACGTGTCCTGTGGGCGTACTGACTGTTTCTCTGCATGTTACAAAGAAGGGAGCTATTGGTAAGAAGCAGTATGTACACTGCTCACAGGTACGTGGTACATGTCCTGTGGACGTACTGACTGTTTCTCTGTATGTTTTTTTTTTTTTTTCTTCCTTGGGGCGGCCTACTGCCATGCACTTAAGCCTCAAGGGCCTTTTGCGCACCCCGAAAACACCATGAGGACTACCAGTCTACAACTTCAGCAGTTCAACAAACCGCCGAAAACAACCTATCAAGTCCTCCTGGGAAAACTCGCCACCCCTGTTCAAGCTACCAAAGATGGCATACCGCTCTCTTGCTATTGCTGGGCAATCAAAGAGCAGGTGCTCAGCAGTCTCCTCCTGCTCATTACACTTTCCACAGAGCGGATCCTCCTGAAGGATACCAACTCTGTGTAGATGCTTCTTCAGGTGACCATGCCCCGTAATGAGACCAATGACCTTGGAAGACATTGATCTGTTTAATGAGAGAAGGTCCGAGGCCACCTTGGAGGAAGGTGACTGTAATACCATTCTACTCACTCTCAAACCCGGATGCAACCTCCACCTTCTCCCATGCTCCGCGCGAATCCATTTCGAGACAACCCTAGAGGATTCACACCTTGGAACACCGCAGAATGGTTGAGGGCCCGTCATAATTGTTGCTGAGCCCTGGTTGGCCAGGGCATCAGCTCTTTCGTTCCCAGAAATCCCCTCATGACCAGGAACCCAACAAACGGTTACATTGTTGATTCTGGCAAGGGAGGAAACGGTCTGATAGCAATCCCAAACCAGTTTGGATTTGATTGTGCAAGAATCCAGCGCCATCAGCGCTGCCTGACTGTCCGTGAAAATGTTAATCGTCTTGCCCCTATATCGCAGACGAAGATTCTCACGAGCACATTCCATAATGGCTGCGACCTCCGCTTGAAAGACTGTCGGATACGGACCCATAGGAACCACCAGCTCCCTACATGGTCTCACTCCCAGAATTCCAGCGCCTGTGCCGCTTTTTGTTTTAGAGCCGTCTGTGTACCATTCGAGCTCCGCTGGTGAAAGAGGTTGCTTCCCCTCTGACCAATCATCCCTTGAGGGCAAAATAATCCTAAAGGGTTTGTCAAAGGAAAACTTTTGTGGCATCTGATCAGAGATCATATGCAAAACATCCTCCTGTATCAGAGTGCTGATTCTGCAGTGCCCACCGCTGCAGCCCGACCAGAATCCCGTCTGCTAAAGACAGTAGGCACTCTTCCTGGCCATAGCTCGAATGACAATGTCCAGGGGGGCGAGATTAAGACAACAGTCCAGAGCCGCGCCTGGCGCACTAGGAAAGGCCCCTGTGATAGCGAGGCAGGCCATCCTTTGGATACCTGCCAGACGTGCTACCACCGTTTTGGCTTCCATTTTTGGCCACCATACGACAGCTCCGTACATTAGTGCAGGTCTGACCACGGAAACATAAAGCCAGGACAAGAGCCTCGGCTTCAGTCCCCAGGGCCCACCTATCACACGTCTGCATTGCATTAGAGACCACTTACCCCTGGCAATGACCCTTTCTAGATGAGGTCCCCAGTTTAGAACCCTATCTAGGATCACGCCCAGGTACTTGACCTCAGGCTTCAGCTCAACGGGTGAGCCCTCTGTATGTTACAAAGAAGGGAGCTATTGGTAAGAAGCAGTACAGGTATGTACACTGCTCACAGGTACGTGGTACATGTCCTGTGGACGTACTGACTGTTGCCTGCAAGCAACGTATTTCTTTTGAATCTGACATTCCAATTTCCTGACTGTCCAATCATTAAGCATAATGAGATGGTTTAATTAGCGTAAAGCATAAGAAGAAGTAGAATGCAGAGGTTTTGAGCCAATTACAATAGCCTTCTAAAATATTATTGAAAGCAGCGAAGAAAAACAAACTTTGCTAATTTTAAGCTGTGTTAACAAAGTATTGTAGTAAATTTTATCTTTAAGTCTGTTAAAAGCTGAAAACGTACATTATAATTAATTACTTTTTCACAGCAATTGATGAAATAAGACCAAAATTCATATTTTGATAACATTTATAACAGTAAAAGATTAGTAGAAAGGAAAACTCATGAATTAATAATTAAACACCAAAATGTAACATTTATGGCTTAGATTGTTGTCAAAACACATCAACTTTCAGTTATACTCCTGGTTTAACACTTTGTGATTGGAAGGCCTTTAATGTGGCCAAAACTTATTTGTCGCTCAGTTCGGATGGAGTTTCAGGTGGTCATCCTCTCAGCTCTCTGAGCATCCATAGTGGCCAGCTCTGCATTCTGCCTCAGCACTCAGAGTTTGCATAACCATGTACTTTACTTGGATTCAAACAGCTGTGTTTGACCCTCGTCTCTTTAAATGGCTGAGATTTAAATTAAATTCTCAAATAATTTACAAAGTTTATTAGTTTTAATGTTGAAACTTTATCGATTGGTTAAAATGAACCAAATAATATTTAAATTAAGTTAGATTAAGTTAAGTTAAGTTAACTTTAGTAGTTAAGTAGAGTTTAAGTTAAGTTTAGTTTGATTTGTTTTAAAAGTATTTTTTATTTGCAGAATAAAAATAAAATCTGTCTTAAGTAGGTCCTTAGTATCATCAGAATATAAACTCGTTTCTATATATTGAAATTTGTTTCCACCAAATGCACTAGTATTTCAATAAATTGATACGATACACTATAGCAGCTACAGTGACATTGACAGACGGATAAAAAACAATTCTGAACGATGTTTACTATGGTTTGTGCTGAAAATAGAGGAATATTAATTTAGTTTCTTATTTGGCTGAATGATGCACCTCTATCCAGCTACAACTGAGTAAGGATTGAATGTTAGAACCGAAATATTGTGGGCCACAGTGGTCTGATAAGCTGAACAGCAAAACAGCGAGGAATAGGAATGTCATGGTGATAAATCAATGACCTATCTGACCTGATGCAGAGAACAGGCATGACCACCCTTGCGGTGAGGTGATCTAAGATCACAATCATACAGGTTTAATGCCGATCGGAAAGAATAATCTTGACTTTAATTTGAATGGGAGCATTTCAATAGGTTTCATAAATTAGCAGTATAGGGTGAAAAATAAGGTCATAAGGTAAAAAAAAACATGGATTTTTAAGAAATCTGTTTTGTACTAAGTCAAAACATTTACTGGGTATTTTTATCTGCTAAATAAAATATTGATACAAGTTACACCATTTCATGATTTCTAAACTACATCATATCTGCAGAATTCTACTATTTCATCATTGACATACGCTGTGTTTTTCCTATTTCAGTGAGTCAATTATATGTAAATGATTTTTCATGTAACTAACAACTCAGGTTGTGATACTTTTCTTGCTCTGAAGAGTAAATCTATCAATTGTTATGTGGATAAGAATTGATGAAACTAGGACTTTATAGTTTTATTGATCTAGGACATGAAAAATTATGAGAAGAGTATAAAAATCTTCAAAACAACTTATTTGAAACTTTTCAACATGGCTTTTGAAGTGGGAGGTCTGTTATAAAAGCAGCCTCTGAATTTGTGGAATCAATTGTCGACAGTCTAGATAGAAAATGTAAAGTTGTTGGCTTGTTTATGGATTTGAGAAAGGCATATGACTTGATATCTCATGAATTATTATTATTAAAATTGGGTAATTTAAGAATACAAAAGAACGCATTGAACTAGATCGGGTCATACCTCTGTAACAGAAAACAATTTGTCGAAATTCTTCAAATTAAAAACAATTACAAAACTTCTTATCAATTATCAGTGGAAGAAGTAAAGTATGGAGTACCTCACAGATCTATCTTGGGTCCTTTATTGTTCATTTGTTACCTAAAAGATTTCCCTCAACTCAGTGAGGCTAGTAAATGATAGCTTTATGCTGATGACACCAATTTGAAAACTACAGCCTCAACTATTAACAAACTAGAAACCGAAGCAAATTCAGAGATAAATTAAATTACTTTTTTAATTCTAATAACATAGTCCTAAATGCAGACAAACCTATAATCTAATTCATTTTCAAAACCGGCAAACTACAAAAAAGTCACCCTACTGTCACAATTTGTAATAATTTTTGTAATAAAATAATTGAAAATAATGATAGTATTAAAGTTTTGGGTTTAGAAATAGAGAAAAACTCTTGGGACATTTGTGTAGACAAATTACTTTCCAAAATTAATCAGGTTTGTATGCATTAATTAAACTGAGAAATACGTACAAAAAGAAACCTTAAAATTTATTTATTTTTTGTAAATTCACTCAATAATATCTGTTGGAATCTCACTTTGCGATGCTACTGCTGTAAATAATCTTAATTCTATTCTAAAAATGCAGAAAATAGCCATTAGAATAATTTTTCTCTTCATAATAGAGCATTTTTTGAAGAATACTTTAGAGGAGAAAGGACAGTATATTATGTGGTATATATTTTTGAAACTATTTTGTCAATTGAAAGCAAACTTCAGGAACAGGAATTTGTAATCACACTATTTAACTATAAATCGTAATAATGTAGCAATAAGCCCCTATACATTAAAATTTTTTTTAAAGAAACCGAATTATACTGGATAAAAATTTTATAACAATCTTCCTATTGAAGTTAAGTCAGAGGATAAATTCAATAAATTTAAAATAAAACTAACAATGTTTCTCATCCATAAGACCATATATTCCTTTGATAAATTGTAATCTGATGATATTCGAAGTAGGGCGCTTTCATAATTGATAGTTTTGTCGCCAAAACTGGTTTAATTGTAATTGTTTTGAATGTGTTTTTAATTATAACTGTTTTAAATGAAACCTTTTAGCTGTAATAATTTAATTTTAAAATTTCTCTATTTTCTGTGATGTATCTTGTTTTTTTTTTCTGTATGAATTCTTGTTTTTTTTATCTAGTATGGACATTAACTAAGGAAATATATTTGTGGGGGTTGCAGTGGCATTCAAACCACGGTTATTAATTGGAAGACTGTTAATGGAGCAAAGGATAAATTAGTTACAAAACATAATTTATTTTATGAAGCCATAATTGAATGGTTATGATTTATCGTTGCAATTTAAAAACTATCTAGATTTTAGCTACACAAGAACAATGACAAACTTTTACGTCCTTATTTTTAGCCTCAGAATTATGGTATGTTGCGGTGCTCTCCACTTGTGTAGCATGATAAAAAGTGTGTATTGTGTAGTAAGTTATTTCACTTGAATATTTCACATGTTTATGCACTACAGAATACTATTTTATAATTAATTTGATTAAGATTTTATCTTGAATGATCCTTGCCTATGCAATACATGACTGTCTTCAAGACGTAAATGGGTGTAACTGTTAGTAGTTTAAGTATTTAAGAAAGGTCTTACAACTCTACCTAGATCCTCTTACTGACATAAATTTTACTGTTTTTTTCTGTATAACAACTCAGAGCAAACAAAGTAATGTAAGAACTAAGTGAAGATTTTTATCTGAAGAACCGGCTCAGACTGATATGCTATTACATAAGGTGGCTTTCAAATAGTGCATGGGTGTGCTATTCTTGTTGCTTCTGGTGTACTAGCTGTCTTGGTCCTCTGTAATGCTACCAGCGCTATGCTAAACTATAGGCAAGATTGTCTATATGGTATTTCCAATTCATGTTTTCGTCAAGATTACATGAAGATGATTAATTGTGCCTGCTACTTAGAACCTGGGTAGTTCAGTGGAGTGCATTCTTGGTAGCACATAAGTTTTGTTTGGTTTTATTTCATCAAAAACAAGATACATTTTTGAATATTTATTCTTGGGCTATACTGAATGCAATACAGTACATGTGTTTATTTATACTTGTTCTGTATTTCTATTGGCTGTGAGTAGTAGTTCTGACCTGCAATTATTGTTGTTTTACATTATTGTTTGGGGAAGTCGTACATAGATAGATTGAACAGTATTGGCCCAAGCACCGAGCCTTGTGGAACACCTATTTTTACCAGAAAAAGTTTAGACTGTATTGATTGTTTAAGGCGATTAATAGTTTCTTTCAGTTAAACTGACTTTGTTCTTTGAGATACCTTGCAAACACCTGAGTGCCATTTGTTGGATTCCAAGGTTGTAAAGTTTATTAGGTCATGTCCAAGATTGTTGAATTCCTTATGTGGGTCATAAATTGCTGTGGTCATAGATTTGACAGGGATGAAACCATGCTTCTCTTCATGTATTCAGTTAATAATTTGTTAAGTATTTCATGTGTGTAGAAAATATTGTTTTCCAATAATTTTGGAAACTGATATCAGTGAGAATGGTTTATAACTGGAAATATTTCTTGGGTCTTATAGTTCTAATTTCAAAAAGATTTTAGCTGTTTTCTTTTAATTAGAGAGAAAAACTCCTTCATGGATGTATTTATGATTTTTAGCAGAGAAGATATCCGCTCATCTGTGTAATATTTAATGATCCTTGATGAGATATCATTTGTTTCCACTGATGTTGAAAATATATCTCCTCAAGTATTGTTGAATCTAAAATCCTTAGAATTTCTGGAGGCTTGTAGGAAGTTGAACTGGTCATTACAGAATTATTAGTTACACTGCCTGTTTTAAATATTTCTTCAGTTACATTTGTAAATTAGTCATTAAATAAATCTGTTATTGTTACCTTTCATCAACTCTCTGTCATGCTGTACTTCTATTTTATTTGTTTCCGTAATAATACAAAACTGATCAAGTTTTTTACAGAAAGCTAAGGGTGTTAGTTTTACGTCTAATATTAGTTAGTTCGGATGTAGAATAGACGTAAACGAGTAGACAAGATAGTTCAAACAATGAATTCTGTTTCATAACTCTTTGTGAATGTCAAAATTATGTACAAGTAATATATGTAATTTTTGCTTGCACATTCATTCATTACTTAAAAATGTAAATTTAATTGTGGTTATTAAAACGTATGTTATTTTAAGTTATAATGTAGTGTACATGTAAAAATCTATTTCCATCAGTTAGGTATTACAGCAACATTTAATACTAAATTAATTAAGGCATTGATTGCCAAAGTGACTTTCCTGTGTACAATGTGCACCACATACAAGTACACTTTAATCAAAAGAAACTTCTTTAAAGCATTTATTTTCATTTGTGAAATAAGTCTGATCTAGCATTTTGCTATTTACTAAATCAGATATTTTTGTGTGGAATGACGGTCTTTGTGATAAATTTGTGTAATCAGTTTCAGGCTAAAGTTCACGGCGTCAGGCACAATGGTGGCGTGGTCATTTAACAAGCCATTGCTTCAACAGTTTTATAGATTGAGTGGGATCTTTATATTTGTAAACAGTGAGTGACTAATTTTATCAAACAATGTATTCTGAAAACTTAAAAGCATATAGTTTCTACCTCAGCCTGGTTTTTCTTCTGTCTGTTATTGCTACAAGTAAGTAGGACATATTTAATAGCTCTTACTATTTAAATAAGGTTACATTGTAGTTGTAGTTGCAATATGACAAGCAGCCACATTAGTAGAATACTTTAAGTCATCAGTATTTAGTAAATATTGGATTTCTAAGTAAAATAGTGTAATGATAACTAAAATGAATCACCTTGATATTTAGTTACTGTAGTAACTGACTGGAATATTCAGTTTATTATCAGTCTAATGCACCTGAGGTATTTACTCTAATACTTCCTCAACAAACTTGCTCTCTCTGGGGGGTGTCCGGAACACCGGAGAATAAAGAAAACCCTCCAGATTGGTAGGGGGAAGTCCAGGGGGCCTTCCTGGAAAATAACAAAAACAGGTCCTAAACTCGTTATTTTGTAGTACTTCTGAACTTATAAAAGGACAGTTTATAGGTCAGAGTGAATAAAGTATACAGTAAAAACCACTCTACTGTTAATCACCAGGAAGCTTATACATGAATAATTATAATCTTCTGCAACAAATACAGTTAGTATGAAGTGTATTTAACTAAAACGGCATTTAATCATAATATTAAGAAAATAGTTAGGTTTAAATAAAAAATAAAGACTAAATCTAAATCTTAATGTTTACTCTGGATAAAAAAGTATTGATATCTGATTTGAAAGTTGATCACTAATTAATAAATCTAGAATAACTGGAGTTATATTACAATTAGCTTGTTTATTTCTTCGTTTCGACATATAAAACTGTTTACAAACGGTATCTTTAAGTTTTACATAAATAACAACCAAAAATACTGATTTTTTGTGGCTTTTAACAAATTTTCAACTTGTGATATGATTACGACCAAACGTTTATACAAGGTAGATACAAGTGTATTCTAATTAATAATCTTAGAAGGTCAGAACAGCATAAAAATAAAGTTGTTATTGAGTTACTATTTTAACTTTTATTTTTTTAAATAAAAGGGTGGTCTAATATTTTGGTATTAGTCACCATGTTAGAGAGCTCTCAAGTAACAACAAATGACAAAAAACTAACGCAGTACAGAATTGCCCAGAGTTGAGCAATTCACTTACTACTATGACAACTGGTCATGTCGGGATTACTGTAACAGATACTTTGTACCAGGTACTTGTTTGTCCACAAACCGGTACAGGTTACTGTTCAGGCACTTTAACGAGATAGACACTTTACCAGTTTACAGCCGTTCCTAGTTCAAAGTACTTGGACTCATTTCATTTAACAGTAACAGTAAATGGAACATGTACTTATACCATTTTAGAAGTACTCTTTAATGTATGATTCTAAATCAGTACAAGAGCATTTTGTACTCGGTCATTGAAAGTATCGGGTACAGGTAGAAGCCACAAAAAATAAGAACCACTTTCGTAGCTAATGCGTGACGGTTAAATTTATATATTTAGTGCTTTGAACGAAATTGAATAATTATATGTGCAGTGCATGTGTTTTGTCAATTAAAATACTTGTACAGTTTAATTTATATTTTAGACTATGAGTGAATTTTTATTCAAAAATAGACTACAATTAGGCAATATATTATTTTGAAATCCAATTGTCTCATGGACAGGTCCTGTTTGTCCCAAACTGTATTTATCTAATTTTGTACATTGATACCCAAAGGTGCTGGATGGTTCTTTTGAAATTAAATAGTAGTACTAGACTAGCTGAAGTGCGCAGTTTTAACACTCTTAGCCCCACGTGAAGCTTCGAGATAATGATAACTGAAAATGTTAAGAGCCAGTTAAAGTGAAAATCCTTAAGTTTTATCTCTAAAAATTTATGTTAAATTTAATTTTTGATGCTCACATTTTTATTGTAGAGTGAAAGGTGATGTCTCATTTTAAAGATATGGTTAATATGCATTCAAAGCTTTTCCTTTTTAGTGTGTACTGTTTAATATTTAAATCATGAACTTCCAAAAGGTCGGGAATTTTTGTCTGAATAACCACTAAAAATGCAAAATAAGATACTGTTTGATTGTATTTTTAAAATGAGACAACTCCTATTATTCTACAACTAAAATTATGGTCGTTAAAGATTTTAACATTGTTATTACGGAGCTAAAATAAAGATGGCCACCAAAACAGCTGGTTTTTTAAAGTTTTTTTTCAGAATAATTGTCATTTGTTTGAAAAAATGTCATAAACAAACATTTAAAATTATTTTAAGGATGTTTTTGAGATAATTTTTAAAATTTTGTATTAATCTCCTTTGCAAAATCATCATACTGAAAATCGAGTGAGAATATTTTCTGAGTGAACTGTGCATGGACGCCTGATTTTATAGTCTGAGTGTCGCTGATGTCGAGGTGTAAAGAGTTGATTTTGAGCTACTTCTTCACTGACTGTTTTTGGATCTATTCAGACAAACATGACTCCAAATTCCAGGAGTCAAGTCCGTGAAGTGTGAACTAGAGGAAAGATGCAAGTAGGATGAAGGTGAACTATAGAGTTAAACTCAACATTCACTGGATTCATTCATATAACTTAAACAGAGCTAGCCCCTTCTTCTTCAAGGGTGACATTGACTGAGATATAATATCCACTATCTCCTCATGGAATCTTGACAAGAGACTACACCTCCCTCAAACTTACACATCCTGATTAACTCGTCACTGCAGAAGTAAGTACAAAGGTTCTTTGTAGGACTGTGTACAATGAGGGGATTCCCATGCTTCTTGTCCTAAATAAAAAAAAATGAATCAAAGCATTCATAAAACTAGTCAAAAAATACAAAACATCAGGGTTTTGCAAAAATAACATCCATTCTTTTAGCATTTATTATTGAATAATTTAGCTTTTAAATCCATGTGAACATGGACTGTAACACTTTATAGATGCCAATGAAGAGGTGCCAGATGCTGATGTACGAGTCAACCGGCTCAGTGAGCAGGTATTGGCAGTGCTCGAACACTACAAGTCCTCAGATCCCGTGGGACTGCCTGGAGCACCTATTCCGGACCCAATGCCAATCCCAGATATGAAGACTAGCATAGCCCTTGGGACTCTAACTTTAAAAGAACAGTCTGTTTATGGGCTATCAAAATTTCGGATAGAGTTTGCCAATTCAAATCTTGGTGACATGGAGGTAATTATTAGTCAATTCAGTTTATGGTCTTGTTTCTTTATATTTTTATTGAATGTTTGTTCAAGGTAGCAAAGTTATAATTCAAAGTAGAATAGCAATAGGTTTAACTAAAAGTACTTTTCCAGTGTAAAACTAACTGCATTTAAGAGTCTGTACAATGTCTAAGAGATGAGAACACTAGTGCATATCTTAAGATTTTTTCTATTAGTAGGTTATACTATATTAAGTTACTTAACAAACTAACATCAGTTTTTAGCCATAATAGATTATTATTCTGTATTTAGCACTCATTTCACTCATGCAAAGGAAAAAGATTTTAAAGTACCCTTTCTTTCCCTCAATTTCATCCCAGTGTGAACAAAAAAAAACTCTCTGGAGTATTTTTATATTTCAACTTCAAAATCAATTAATCATTATGTACTTTCTTGGTACATTGAATAGTGTCACTAAAAGAAAATAACATTAAAATTAATTATTGCCATTTCTTAAAAGTATGAATTAAATCTAAAAAGACTAGATTAGCAAAAATGCAGAAGTTAATTTGTATTGAATTGCAGAACTTATCTATGGAGTAAATTGCTTTTTCAATTAAAATTTATTTAAACTGTTTCATAAATTTATATTTTTATTTATATGATCATTTATTATATAGTTTGGTATCACATATTATAGAAATTTCTATAATAGTATATAAATTTCATATTATAGTATTCTACATATTATAGAAATTTATTTCCAATGTACATTTTATACTATAGGATAGATGGTAATCCAAAAGAACCAAATCTAGAGATGAGGATATAGATGAATCATTTTTTAATTTCTGTCTCATGTAACGTAGCTAGTACTTAAAAAAAAACTGTTGTGTTTTTCTTATTGTAAAGTAGTTTTTTTAAGCCAGACAAGGACATTCATATAACACATTTTTTTATCACTCTGGTAATGATGCCTACGTTATATAACATATACTAAGGTATTTCGTGGAAGATGCAGTTTGGTAAATATGTGTGGTTGTTGTTGGTGTATAAGTTTTGTTGTGGTGTATTGTTATATATGCATCTTCGTTGAATACAGATTTATTATTACTTTTTTTACTGCGTTAGGGGATTTCTCTGTTATTATCGGTCTGTTTTCAATCATTTAAATATTAAAGGAATTCTTCGTTGTCAAAGTTGTTCATAGTCTATAAACCTTTCAAAATTTTTTTTTCTCAACTTAATTTTTTGTAATCTTAATTTAGGTGCCCAACTTTACAGTAGAAGTAACCGAACTGAGCCATTTTGTCGCTTAGTAGTTAGAGTTATCAGAGTAATCTCGAACTTGTCGTCAAGTCTAATTCTGAGTAATAATACTGTGTAAGAAATACAAGATAGATTAGGTTAGAATAAATAATAAGTGGGGGATGTAAATGTAAACATAGAAAAGTAATCTTTTAGCATGTCACTTGGAATTTTAAGAACCAGCTGTGGTGAAATGATCGTGAGTTTTCACTCATAAGAACAATGTTGAACCTCAAACAATCTTATTCCTAAAGTTTTGGCTATACCTAATAGAATTAATTAATGTATATCCAAACCTTTTTAATTTTCCTTATAAAATTTATACTTTTGACTACAAAATCCGTTTTTACTTACCTACCATAGACACCCAGCGATTGAATATGTTTTAGACAAATTGGCATGAACGTTCTATATGAATAATGCTAACCAAGGATGGTTTTTCAGCACATTTGCGACAAGAGTGAGAAGCGCTAGATATTTAACCATTGGACATACAGTTACTCTAAACGTCTTGTGCTTGGATGGATTTTAATAATAAACTAGTATGAATGTTTTATGGAGCAAATGATGACAGAAAATAGCACTTCAAAAATTCTCAAAATATTTGGAAATTAACTATTAACACCTCTATATATTAACAACATGTCAATGGCAGAAGGTATTTTCCGTTCCAAATCGAAGACAGATAAAGTCTGCCCAAAAGACAAACAAGGTGACCCACAGCATGGATTTTCAACTGGAAATTCAGTTACAATGGCAATTATTGATCTTGCTGAATATTTAATTGAAAACTTTGAAGTGGGGAACATTATTGTTAGCCTAGTAACAGACATTACTTAAAATATAGTTTTATTTATCATCATATTTAACTCTGGGAAAACTTTTGATTGCTATAATCTTATAAATTATCTAAATCAGAAAAGATTGTTAATTGAGCAAACAGGGCTGAAGTAGTTTGAGAGTTATTTAAAAGACTGAAATGGTCAAAATAAAGCAAATAAAAAAGGATTAACAAGCACAGCAAAATATAAACTTCTACCAATTAACAGAGGAGTTCTCAAGGTTCAGTTTTGGATCCAGTTTTGTTCGTGCTGCTCATTAATAACTTTCCTGCATTTTGAGAAGGATAGCAAAATGATGTGTGCTGATGACACTGCGTTGCTAACAGCAATAGAGACATTGAACAACTAGAGGTTGCCATATATTGCCACCTAAGGCAGGAGACTACTACATTCTTTTACTGGTGCTCCATCTCCTTTCATCCAATTGGCATCAACAACTAAGTTTACAATGCCATTTACTACAGATACAGATACAGATAATTTTATTCATGAGCTTCAAGCACAGAATGGTGTCAAAATTTTTATAATTATAATTTATTTATTTATTTTTTGTAGTGTAGTGTCAAGTAGCACTGCTGACGTCAGGTCTTACGTGAGCGATGAACTCCTCCATGCTGTATAGTGGGATGTCTGCAAGCCATTGCCGGAGCCTCTTCTTCAACGTGGAGGGTGTGCCTTCTTTTATTGACTGTGGAAGCATATTGTACAGTTTTGCTCCAGCGTATGAGGGTTTCTTTGAGAAAACAGAAGTTCTGTGGTTGGGAAGATTAAAGTTGCTATTGTGCCTTGTGTTGTAGTTGTGAAAATTTCTGTTTCTTGGAAGAGGTGATTTTAGAGCGAAATCAACTGTCTCTAGGATGTATAATGAGACTGCAGTTAAAATTCCAAGGCTTTGAAAGGAGTTCCTGCAGCTTTCTCTTGGCTGAAGACCCGCCATGGATCGAAGAGCTCGTTTCTGGAGCACCAGCACTCGTTTCAAGTTTTCTTGCTTTGCCCCACCCCAGAATATTATACCATATCTGAGGTGAGACTCGAAGAGGGCATGATAGCATGTTCTTGTTGCTTCAGCCGTGCTGATGGCTCGAAAAAGCTTCAAGGCGAAAATTGAAGAGCTCAGCTTCATGCAAAGAGAGTCAACATGGTAGTTCCAAAACAGCTCATCATCAAGAAACTATACCTAAGTGTTTTGTTGAAGTTAGGGTTTGAATGTTAGGAGGACCAGTGTCCTTATTTTTGAGCTTTCTCATAATCAACTGTGTAGTTTTTTCTTCATTGAAGACCAGATCGTTGTTGATGCAGTAGTCTTGTGCTGAGCTCACAGCAATGAAGTTGTTCACTTCCAGTGCTTCTGCCGCCTTGTCGCTAGTCAGGAGCATGGTGTTATCGGCAAACATGATGGCCTTGCTATACCGGCTGACATGGTTTGGAAGATCGGCTGTGAACAAGGCAAACAACACTGGACCCAAGACCGAGCCCTGGGGGACTCCTCTCTTAACATTCAGTGGCTTTGATCTGATCAAAGTTGTAATACCATTGGCGGTTCCTTTCAGCTCCACAAGCTGCATTCGACTGCTTAGGTAGCTTTTAAACCAAGAGTGTGCTATTCCGACAACTCCAAGATGTTAGAGTTTGCCTAGAATCATCTTGTAGTCAAGGCAGTTGAATGCCTTGCTTAAGTCAAGTGATGTACTAATAATTGTTTTCCCAGCATCCAAATCGTTAATCATACATTCAATGATATCTCCAAGAGCTGTTGCTGTCGAGCGGCCCGGAACGAAGCCATGCTGTCCTTCAAGGCTCATGTTGTTCCGCTGAAGATGAGCTCTGAGTCTACTTAAGACAACTCTCTCCAGGACTTTTGAGAAGGTGGAAACCAACGAGATAGGCCTGTAATTCTTGATTTCATCTTTTCGCCCTTTTTTATGGAGGGGATTATACTTTTGAGGTCTTCATTTTAGATGAAAACACACCTTGTGCCAGAGACTTATTTATTACGTCAGTCAAAGGAACCAGCAGTTCCTCCCCGCAAGATTTCATGAGCCTTGAAGACATATCATCCACACCAGCTGAAGAAGATGATTTAGTTGCTCTGATGATTGTCCGGATTTCGTTCATCGTAGTTGGAGCAAAGACCCTGAGATGATCGTCAACAGTAAAAGTATTATCAATAGGTGTATACCTTTTTGGGGGATTATTTTTTATCAGGGTTTCTTCGGCGACATTGATGAAGTAGTTGTTTAAATGTTCAGAAATGGTGTGTAAATTGCAAGTAGTTCCATTGGCTATTTTTAGTGAAGATATTGAGTCAGTTAAGTTTTTTAATGTTTTTCTTTCAGCATCTATTATTGTCCAGATGGCTTTATTCTTGTTTGCAGATTCAGAGATGAATTTCTCGCTGGCTGACTGCCTCAATGATCTAAGCTTGAGGTCGTAAAGGTTTTTCTTATGAGCCGCATCTGCTTTGTCTTCCAGTCTTCCATTCAGAATAAATCTGTCACGTGCTACAATATAGGCGTTCTTCTTTTCGCTCACCTCTCTGTCATAGGCAATTATTTTATGTTTTACAGATTTATTGCGATATGTCTTGTATGGACAAGCAAAATCCAAATTGGAGACCATCAGAGTGATGAATTTGGAGTAAGCAATGTCTGCATTCTCCTCCGTAAGCACTCCATCCCAGGACTGATAAGTGATCGTCTCTTTAAAGGTGAACATTGTATTGCAGTTGAACTGGCGTCGAGTAGAGACAGTCGATGTACTTTTCAACGATGGTACATTTATAGTACATATTTGACCAGTATGGTCAGACAGGTGCTCATCAACTATATCCACTTTTACCAGATCTTGGTCGAGACTTGAGCACAATAGGTCAATAGAAGACTGTGACGTACTTGTTATTCTAGTGGCGGAGAGAGGTAACCTATGTATACCAAAGGAAGCTAAAAGCTCATTTAAGGATGATTTATCTCTTGAATCTTTCAGGTGATCAACATTTAAGTCTCCCACTATGCGGATCCCACTGTTGTTACAAGGTAGTGTCTCAAGCACATCCGACAGTAGCGCCAGTGCATCTTCGAGGGGGGCATCTGGTGGTCGATAGGCACCCAAAATGAGAAGATTTCCTCCATTAGTTAGGGAGATATTTATGCCTGACAACTCAAAAGGAGTTCTCTGCTAGACTGTTCAATGTGTAGACTCTCCAGGGGGTTAACAATTGAGTCGTGGCTGTAAATGGCGACGCCGCCCTTTTTGTGATTGGTCCTGCTGAAAGCTACTATTAGTTTATAGCTTATAAGATGAACATTTGAGATGGAGTCACAGTCTAGCCCATGTTCTGTGATAACGAGAATGTCAGGTTTATGACTATCAAGCAGACAGTTCAAGCGTTCTATCTTGTTTCCAATGCGGTCTACATTCTGGTGAAGTATAGTTGTCTTTTCAGAGACGAGTTGATTATTATTCTTCCCTTTGTTTCTTGCTTCCACCTGTCTTTGTGAGGGGGGCCTAATGCTAAAAAACGTTTGTTGCCTTGCTTCCTCTGAGATGAGTATTCTGATGTAAAGAAACTTTGAGAAATGGCATTATCTGCATCAGTGGTTGAGTCTATGGATGGGTTGCTTTTGTTCTGAATGTCATTGTCCTGCTCTGTGGGGTTGTTTGTGTATCTGGAGAGAAAATCTTCCATGCTCTCTCCTTGGTCCCGTATTACAGCAAGCATTGGAGGCCTTCTGCGCCGGACTGTAGGTCGAGGAATAGATAGACTCGTCTCTGTCTCAAGGGTAAAATTCTCTCGAGTTGTGTCCGTAGATGCAGGTGAAAGAGAATCTCCAAGTCTCAAATGGCGTGGGACAGTGTTCATGTTGCCAGCATTGTTGTCAACATCCGGTACATTGACAGTGGCTTCTTCTGTTCTGGGGTGTGGGCGGGTCAGATTTAATTTGATATTTTTAAGTTTTTCACCCAGGAGCTCTTTTTGCTTTGCTACCTGTAGTGATACACTGAAAAAAGATTTCTGTTCTTTTTTTCCTCTTTTCTTCATAGATGGGGGGTGAGGTTTGGAGGATGGCAGTAGTATTCCGTTTGATGTCTCGATTAGAGGTCCAGTAGGTTCAGAGTTTCCTCGGTTGTATAGGCAGTCTTGGATTATCCTTAACTGCTGCTCTACGTGGTCTTGACGCTTGTTTAGATTATCCAGGTGTAGGGTGACAGATGTGCAATTTTGAACAGGTTCAGTTGTTTTTCTTTTCATCTCGTCCAGACGAACTCTCAATTCCACCAACTGAAGCAGAAGTGGTCCTTGTGAAGGTAAGGAGTCCATGTTGGTTTGTGTTTCTGCATTATTTGTCGCACATTCCGCTGTTGGACTTGAGTTCCTATCACTTATTTTATTTTCATTTGGTGTTTTAATTTGTTTTATTACTTCTTGTAGTCTAGCAATTTCCATATTATTACTAGATATTATATGTTCTTTTTCTTTATCATGTTCTTCGAATATACATTCAAGTTTTGAACGGAGCTCCTTTTCCTTGGCAAGTTGGGCTTCAATTTGATTTATTGTATCTACTAGTACAGAATTTCTATTTAGTAGGACTTCTTTTTCCTCTTTAAGTTTTTTCAATTTCTGCTTGGTGTATATTTAAGCCAGAAATACCAGAGTCCGAAATTCTTCTTGCCAGTTGGGAGTTTTTAATTGTCATTATGTAGAGGTCTTCCTTTAACTTACTATTTTCTGAAAGGAGAGCGTTTCCAACTTCTGCCGCAAGACTAAGCGAAGTCTCTAAGTCATGATCGTTCAGCATTTCATGTTCCTGTATTTTAGACTCTGCCACTTCTAGGGCCGACAGCTGTCTTTTTTGGTATGCGGTATCGCTTTCAGCTGATTTATGTTTGGGGCAGTTGTTTGATTTGTCATTGTAGGCTAATTCAGCCTCTTTCAAGGTGGCGTTAAATTTTTTATTTTTTATGATTATCTGCCTTAAACTTACCGTAGGCTTCTAGATTTTCCCAGTATGGGTAAATGTCATTTTCCTTTACATTGGCAGTTTTTTTATCGGCAAAAAATATAACATTATAATATACTGATTTTTGGGGATCCTTGATTAAGATTTTCTCAATCACTGCTGGCCAATGGCAATATCCTTTCACCCCATCAAAAACAATTTCACCAACAGTATACATGGTGGCTTTTTTTGTTTTTTTTTGTTTTTTGTTTTTTTTTATAATGATAATTAAATAAATAATAAATAAATGAAATAAAACAGTAAATCTGCTTAAAATTGATAAAAAGAAATATATATATATATATATATATATATATATATATATATATATATATATATATATATATATATATGCAAATCTGATGCAAAAAGTATAAGTCTCAATTGGGATTTGAACCCCGGCTCATCAGATGTCAGAGACCGGCGGCAGTGACTTTACCAGTTGAGCTGTTGTCGCAGCTGGGGATCGCGATGAGAACTTATCATTCCTGGCTGTTTGATTGCAATTCCTTCGACATTTGTCGCCACTGGCAAATCCCACATGCCACTTTGTAGTCTTTGTTTACAATGGACAGTGAAGTGTCAATGAGAATGAATTCCCTTCTAAAAATGTTTGTCACTATATTTAATGTACTCACAGAGAATAGAGTTCCCACATTGATTAATACAAATGAAGAGCATTGTAGTTTGTAGGTTATTTAGGCTGGGCACCAATTTTCAGTGATAACTATTTAAACTTGTTAGATAAATTGCGAACTCATGTATCAAAAGTTGCACATTGATATAGTCAATGTCTGAAGCACTTTTCACGAAAAACTTGATTGTAATTTTTGGGAAGTCCTAAAAACACTTTCCTCCTTATTGTTCATGACACACAATGTTTACTAGTCCAAAAAAAAAATGTTATTTGTATAATGTATTGACTTGTGTGTAGAAAAATGATTTTGTTTCTGGAGCCTCTTAGGTCCCAAAGCCAGTTTATGAGCTGATTATTATTGCTTCTATAGAACATTCATGTAACTGTCGTTTAATATCCATCCAATTTCAATGTGTCTAGTTTAATTCTTTATAAAATGTTTTAACTCCAGTGATCCACCCCATTGTCTCATAAGTGCACAGAAAATTCATCGTGCGTGTACACTTTTTTACAAATAATGTCCAATTGAAATTAATAGGTTCAGTTAAAATCTATCGAATTGTAACATGTTTTAAAGTATTGAAAACACTGGGAGAAATTGGAAAAAATTATTAAATAGTAGTAAATGTTATTAAAACAATACTTTTCCAATATAGTTTATTTTTTGGTTGAGGCCTTCCAAAACCACAGGAAGTATCTAATTTTTCATGCTGGCTGAAATATTTCCAAATTTTTGTATTCGCATCATCATTTACACCATATTATATTTTAATATTAATTGTAATAAAAAATAATATAAATATTTATTTGTGGAGTAGTCTGATGATGAAGCCTCATCCAAAAAATAAACTAAATTTGAAAAGTATTGTTTTAATAAAATTGACCACTATTTTATGTTTATAGTAGTTGTGTAGAAAAAGCTTCGCCCTTGAGTCTCTGTCAGGTCCAATTTACCCCAACAATAAATTTGACTGTAGATTTCAATTATTGTAGAATGTCCGTACTAAGTTAATGAAAAAAGATATTATTTACATATACACATTGGGATATGTAGATGTAACACAAAGCAATCTACCTAACATAACTGTTTTATAGGTTATAAATAGTTTTTCATCCTAGCATCTGAGTGAGAGTATAAGGTTTTTTAGTAATTTTTTAAATTTTGAACTAAAAGGGAAATATTAAACTTGTTAGGGGAAATATTAAAATTCAAAGGGTTTTAGATAATTAGAAGTTTTAGTGTACCACTTCTGATTGCAATAAAAATACTAATGAAGGCATAAATACAAGTAATATATTTTAAACGCAAACATGATGATAAATGTTTTTAATTGGGTAAATGAGGCTTATTGCTGCTAAGATCTAATCAATGTCTTAATAATGATAAATCATTATAAATTTACATGGAATACTTTGAAATTATGTGATGGTAATACAGATACATCTGCACTCACTTTCCATTATAAAAACTACTGCCATACTTAAAACTAATTTTCATTATGATCATATTTAAAAAGAAAATTGAGACACTAATAAAAGAGAGGTTTATAAGCAGCTTTAAACATATCATTAATTACTAACTTAGAACAGAACATTAGAAAACACTTAAAATATCGTTAGGAAGAAAACACCACAACAATATTTTTGGCAAACATATTTAATGCTAAAGTTCTGATAAAATAATCACTAAATACAACTTTAGAGTGGTCATTATGTCAGCTCGTTTGTGTACAAGTAATTGCCTACTCAAGGTTTATAAATATTTGTTTGGAATTCTTTATATGTACTAGCGATTGTGAAGCTATTGAAGATTATTTCATCTTAAGTGATATTTTATAATTTATTTACATTGGAACCAAGGATTAATTGCGTACTTAGCAGTGTTTACTGTCACATTCTACTCTAAAAAACATTTAAATAAAATTTATAATATCAGACTATATTTATCCTTTTGGGCCTACATGGGCTCTCAATGCTCCTGAAAGTATTATTATTATTATTGATGCACTGCTCAATGACGTTTGTTGCTTGATGTTTTATACAAAAAGGTTTGAGTGTTTATTCTAAAAATTATTTGCATTATATTTTTCAGGTGTTTATTGGATTGAGCGTGGACGTTCTTCAGGTTCTAGGAAACTACTCACTTGGTTCTTTTTGGTCAAGAAGTGAGGGTGCATCCAACATTACCCTGAAAGGCCTGTATGCTGAAGGCATTGCTAAGCTGGAGGTAGCAAGAGAGGGTCACCTAGAAGCCACAGAAATCTTAACTGGATCTGACCGTAGCGGACATCGATGTGCACCTTGAGAATCGTGGCTTACTCGGCTCCATGTTTCAAGGGTTTTTAAATACGATCGGTACTTTTGTATTTGAAACTATGAAGCCTTTCATATTGAACAAGGTTAATACTAATGTCTTAGGAGATGTCAACAAAAACTTGAGAGGTTTTAAAATGACTTTTCCCAATTCTTTGGCACCTGTAGATATGGGTTTTGCTGAAGGAAGGAAAATCGTTCGGAAGATGGGATATGATCCTTACAAGATTAAAGATTTTACCCACACTACAGGAATCCTGGGACTAGAAGTCACTCAAATATGGGTAAGTGGATTGGCAACGTTTCATCGAGTTGGGAAACATTACTGTTACCATGGAGAATAAAACTGTTTATTTCGAAGCCTCTGTTGGAACGCAGCAACTTGAGGGACGATGCCACTGGGAGATTTCTATGGCAGGTTTGCTGA
>NW_025781236.1:0-43540 GCF_021130785.1 Homalodisca vitripennis | reverse complement strand
CCATTGGTTTCAGCCGCATAATATAAATTGTAAATATTTCGTAATTTTATATTTAAGAGAACTTTGGTTTCTAGAGTACGATAGCGGCCACAACAGTTAATTCTAGCTTTAATTGTTAAAATTGTTTATGACTAACAATTGATGAAAATCTACAAAATCAGGATTCATGTAACTTTTTGTGTTGTATGTCCTTTAATAAGCCCGGAAAGAAAAACGGTTATAAATAGCAAATTATGTTTTCGTTAAATTGGCAATTTGTTGGAAGTTTTTAAATTAATATGTGGACTAATATTTGTGTAATTTCATTCCAGATTACAAGATTGCACTTGCTTTGCTAGTTAGTTAACGAGTGAATACAAACCCCACATTAGGAAATTGGCCTGAGCTGTTAGCTAAGCGTCAATAGTAGAAGGGGCCAGAGTTGAGTTTTTATTATCGTTCAACTTAAGACACAGCCCCCTCATAATAAGAGGCCTACGTTTGTTGGTCTTTAAAACCCCCGGTTCTTAAAATTACCCCCACCCCCCCTCGGGAATTTTTCTGGTATTAAGACCAGTAAAATTTCCTGAGTAAATTAAAACCCCCTGAATGTCCTGACCCCTCGGTAAACCATTAACCCACCGGAATTTACCTCTGCTGTGACCCTACAATAATCTCTTGAGTAAATTAACCCCCTTGGGAATTTCCTGGCTATGACTAAATAAACATCCATGAGCAAGATTAAACCCGCCTAACAAAACTTAAAAAAATAAAAACAGACGTTATTGGCCCGGCTTTTCTACTTTATTTACCACTAAACCATTTACAAGTGCAGTCTTTTTTCTCCTAAGCTCTGTATACTGCCTAAACGCACTAGATAATCTCCTAAGTAAATTAAACCCCCTTGATGTCTTAACCCCCCGGTAACATTAAACCCCAGGGAATTTCCTGGCTTGACTAGATACACTCCTGAGCAAATTATACCTCCTAAGCAACTTTAAAATACTCACTTAGTGTCGGGTTTTTTATCTATATTTACACTAAACAATTCACAATAGCTGACCAGTGTAGAAATTTCTTCTGAGCTCAGTCCCTGGCTAAACCAAAGCTCGCAGCTAAAATCTGACGACGGAATCGAAAGACAAAATTAAATTTCCGACAAGAAAGGTCCAGTCACTTTTTGTCGTATCTCTAACGGTTTAACCGCAAAATGCCATCAACAGTCAAAAGTTTGGAACGAATCCGGAAAAAATCAATGAAAAAGGTAAATTTTAACTCCCTTGTCATTTACCTAATGTCCGGACTTAACCAGTCACCGAATTCCGCTTTATTCCCCGAATTTTAAGCATTTACTTTGGGGGCCTGAGGGCATAGCCCCCAGCGAGCCGAAGGCGAGTATATATACTGAGTGATCGACATATGTTCATTTGCCAATATATTATGTTTGTTAATTAATATTGGATACAAATCAAATGCTGTTAGAATAATTTTGAGAAGATGACAAATTCTAGCTATCCTAGAGCTAGCGATAAACAATTTTACTACACCATATAAGTGACAACTATTCTTTCCATCTCAATAGCAGTAGCACAACTAAAACGTTTAAAGATAGTTAAGTATATTCAAGAAGACCATCCATTTCAGTGCATGTTGGGAAATACCCGAATAAAAGTTTGGGAATTTGTTTGTTTTATTGTGGTTTTCTAAATTTGTTGTAGCCAGTCATTTTATCTTTTTCTAATTTTTAGACATTCAAAATGGAGGAAATGTTTGTATCTGTGATCAATGTTGATGGGCCATATTGCTAAGGCCTTGATAAACCTAAATACAATTTTACTTTGGTACTTTTATCATAATTTTTTATAGACCCACAAACGTTAGTTTACTTTTTTTTTTTTAATAGTAACATTATACTGAAATTCATTTTAAACTAAATTAAATGCCACATTAAGCATAGTATTGTTTAAATAATTAAATTAACATATTTTATAGCTACGATTAACAGTTCAAAGTTTTTGAACACAAGGAAGTTAAATTATAAGTTAATAGGTTATGAAATAAACCTCATTTACTGTAGATTTTTCAACAACGAATTATAAAATGTTGTTAATAATGTATAAGGACATTAATAATTTAAACAGAGGGCCTACTATCTTTGAGCATTGTCTAAAATAAACGTATGTATTCTTTTAAGCAGTTATTTTACAATATAACAATGCTGTTATTAGGCCTTAAATATTTGAGAAATCTTAATATTTACATGGAAAGTAAACATTATTTCGTGACTTTGATTTTTGGCTTGTTAAAATTGTTAGTTTACTGATAAAGAGCCAAAAGTAAAACCGCGGACTATAGCCTTGAATTTTATAATTTTGAGCCTTGAAAACCTTGAAATGTACTTGAATTTTAGATTTGGTCGTCACTGGACACCCTGAATTATCACATTGGAGCAGAAAGGATGTAATCAAAACAATTTTTAAAAAAACATTGAAAAACTGTGTTAAACCTTTAGACCCCAAAACAATGTGTTTCTTTCTTGGATCGAGAGGAACCTATGTACTAGTTTCAAGTTGTAGGATGTTTCTTTGAAGAGTTAACGCACACACAGACTGACTATCCTATTACTTTTTCATCCCAGAATCAATAAGAGTTCTTTCTTGGACCAAGAGCAGCTGTGATACAATTCTATGATTTTTAACAGGCCCCAGGCAGACAGGAGATAAATTTTTTCCAACCCCCTGAGTGATAGGATTTGCTATAACCAACCATAGTGTGATATGTAACAATTATTATTGTAATAACTGATATAATCAAGCTAATGCTCATCCATTACTGGTTGTCAATTTTCTGTTGTACTAATGTTGTTCTCCACTGCAAATTTTGGTTCTTTATACCAGGTGTTTATGGGTGGTTTCAGTAACAGTAGAATTGGAAAAGTACGATACCAACTAGAAAGGATGAAAGGAAAACCTGAAATTTCACTAGAATAAAAGTTTATGACCAGATAATAACAGTAGTGACTGGGATATTTTTCACAAACACAATTCCACAAGAATGTTTAAATCAAGTCTTTGGCTCAGTTTCATTGCCACATATTAAATGTGAGCATCTAGTCACTTGAGTTTGTAGAAATGTATCGTCACGTAAACATTACATAATTGTAGTAGAATGATCTACAATGATCAGGTGACTCGTCAATATAATTTAAAATATCCTTATCCTAAAAAAAAAGTATAAACATAATTCATAATTCATCGATAAATAATCATTATTAATTACACCAAAACAGTGATCCAGTATGTATATTACAGGGTGTACATAAAGTCCTGCACGGGTATAATATTTTCTGAACGATAACAGATAAATAAACAAGATTTGGTACATCAATACTACACCTAAAAATCTACTTTTTGAAGGAACTATCAGTTTTCTGTAATATTATGGGGACGTCCCCCAAGGAGTCAGAAGGAAATCTTAAATAGGAGCATAGGTCAATATGGACTCATTTTAAAGGGCTTATCTAGCAGAGTTTAATGCCGCAAACCTCACTCAAAAAGATTGATCCAGTACAAAATGGCGGCTGTTCAAAGAGCTGATCAGGCTGATCAGGTTTTCCCCGTTATCAATATATTAGGACCAAATTTGTAACCCTTGAGGATAACTAATGTCATAATTCACTTCTGTACAACTGACAAGCATAATGTAGTAGTTAGCTGCAGTATTCGTTTGGTTGCAGTTTTGCTTTACTGGGGTTATGGCTACTAATAAAATGTAACCAAGTAAAATCTTTGAACAGCCGCCATTTTGTACTGGATCAATCTTTTTGAGTGCGGTTTGCGGCATTAAACTCTGCTAGATAAGCCCTTTAAAATGATCCATATTGACCTATGCTCCTATTTAAGATTTCCTTCTGACTCCTTGCGGACGTCCCCATGATATTATAGAAAACTGATAGTTCCTTCAAAAAGTAGATTTTTAGGTGTAGTATTGATATACCAAATCTTGTTTATTTATCTGTTATCGTTCAGAAAATATTATACCCGTGCAGGACTTTATGTACACCCGCACACATGAAACATTGAATTCTAACGGTACAGGTACAGGTTATAATTTTATTCATATTAAAATTGAATAAAGCTAGTTGTAGTTATTCTTATCCTAAAATAAAATAATTTACAAAACTAAAAAACATTTAAAAATAATAAGTGATAAAATAAATACAGTGAAATTTATATATACTAACAGTTGCTCGCGGCTTCACACACAATTTCCTGTTGAAAAACAGTACATTATATTCATGTATTCTTTTTCTATAACATTCTAAATTTTCCTGATATACTTGATAGTCGTTCCTTCGTGAGCCTCTTGGGTGCATTATGAAGGTATGTACCATATTACCTGCCTCTATCTTTCGTGGTTTTTGCTAGGTGTTGATAAGCTATTCAGTACAATTAATTTATATGGGTGAATCTCGATAAACTAATTAGGTTTATAAAGAATAAAATTCGGTCTGTTAGAATTGATTTTCTGTCTAAAGATATTTCCAGTATTATTGTGGAGATTGCCTTGTGCTCCGATCAAGAAAATTTATCATCAAAAATCAATTTCGATCATAAAACGGCTTCTTTCGGCTCTTTTCATTTACCTTTGATCTAACCAAATTCGATTACCTTGTGTGCAAACATTGATGGCTTTGTACAATGAGTGTGGTTTTTATTACAAACATTTAATAGTATTTTTATTGCATTAGATTTTTTTTTATATATATATAAAAAAGGAGAAGCTGATCCCCTTTTTAAGCCTTATTCTGCTCGTCCTCTGCCACTAGCCTGTGCGAGGATCTTATCAAACAGAATAAGGGGGAGAGAGTCGATACAGTACAAGGTCGATGGTTTTAACTAATAAAAAGTGCAAGGGTCACAGACAGGATTCGAAACCTGCGCTATCTCTAACTCAGATTCTAAAGCCCAACGTCTTAAGACCACTCGGCCATCGCCACTCCCGATAGATTTTAGATAGTTTTATTGATCATTGGTGCAAATGTAAATTTAAAATTAGGCAATAACTTCTTTCTATGCAATCTGCATTACATTTACTGATCAGGCCACTTTAACAATAACAATTTTCTAAATTTTAAATGTAAACAAATTTTTTCTGCCTCTTTGATGAACTTCAGCTGAAAGTATTAACAGCTGTTATGTATCAGTTCACTTTGTATTACGTGTCATACCGGATCGAAGGTAAAACATTCCAAAATCAACAACAATTTATAAATAAAATATTAATTAAATAAACAATTTAAATTGGACAGAGTTATAAATCTAAACCATTCTCGAATTCCATCAGGAGGAGTTCAGTGACATACACACGCACACAAGAAATACATCTATATTTACAACTTATTTATTTATGTAAACTTTGTATATATATGTATATACATACAACGTTTTTGAAATGGTTGGAGAATAATTTATTCAATGAAGGTTGCATCAATTAGAAAATCCATTTTATGAATAATATTCTTTCTCTATTAAGATGTTTTTTTAAGTTTATAGAGAGCTTTTCTAGAGGCAAAGAGGATTAGAATTTTATGGTAAAATTGTAGTCCTTTGTAATAAGGGGACATAAAAATTTAGTTCTATATTTAGTTTATAATTTAGTTCTATGGATTGGTTATGTAAGTCTGTCCTCTCTGTCTTGTATTTGTAATCATGATTTTTTTTGTGCAGATTTTATTAGGTAAGTTTTTATGGGTATACATTATGACATTATATATATAAAGTGATGGGACGGTCAATACATTTAGCTGTTTAAATGTAGACTTACATGATGATCTTAAATTCAATTTTTTTATAATTCTTAAAGCTCTTTTTTGCAATTTAAAAATAGATTTCACATATTTAAAAAGTTATTGATCTTTTCTACTATAAAATTTGTTACCATCCTGTATGAGGATGTTATTAAGCCTAGGCATGTCAATGTAACATCCAGGTAGTTGATTATGAATGTAGGTGATCATGTTCAAGTCTGCAAATAAAGTGAAAAACATATGGTAAGTTGGTTCTGTATGAAAAATTTCTCAAATTTGGGTAAACTTTTTAGATGGAAAAAATTTAGTGAATGAAAAAACTGGTATCGTTTTCTCACTAATAACCTCCCACTTGGGCTCAGCCTTCTGCGCTTCTGTATGACTAAAAGTTGTTCCATCCACTAAACAAAATTATAACAATAAAATTTTTTATTTGTTGAACTCCAAGCAATCTTTTATTTACTGCTCCTAAACTGATACCACATTCTTCAGTAATTTTTCCTTTGAATCATAATAGTGAATTCATTACAGGTTATAAACATTGCCTCTTCCTAGGATTTATATCGCATCACAAACAAATGCACTTTACAACACTGTGAGGTGTGTAAACACTGTAAAAACAGATAGGTGTTAAAAGCCAAACACACCCACAAAATACGTGAGATGTACAAAAACAAAAGACACTGGTTATTAAGAACAAGTGACTTGAGGTTAAATAACATTAGTGCAATGGAGACAAAAGTGCACAATACCACACTAATTAATACAATACTGTAAAATTGACTGGTTTTTACTGTTTATTTTAGAACCATCATATACAAAGAAAAACATAATAGCGGATTAATTATTATTGTTTAAAATAATATGTTTTTCTTTATACCCTTTGCTGTACAGTAATAAATTTTTATTCTGTATTGATTGTACAAATTTGCTAAAATTGGCATTACATAAATTACATTAGTTTTTGTATTAATTATGATGAAATTTGGCATATAGGTCTAATTACTGACATCTCCAAAAATACACTAAGATTTTAAAATCTGATTAAAATTTTGTTTTACCTAAAAAACTATTATTTTTGTAAGAAAAATATAATTTACTCAAAGAACTTTTACATTTTTAATATACGTATTTTCAACATTACAATATTTAGGCTTTAATAAACTATACAAATGATGTATTTAAAAACCTTTGTATTATTTCAAAACATACAAAACTTTTGCTTTGTATTAGTTACAAATGATACTGTAGGACCCTGAAAAGTCCCAGTCAACAATTTCCAGAAGACTCGGGTAGGGTAAAAATGATTAAAATACAAATCTTTATTACAAGGAAATATTGTGTAATTACTTTTGGTGCTACTTTATTTCCTTTCATAATAACACATAATAGAACCACATAATGTGAACAAGAATGTAAAAAACTTATGAATTGCAATAAATGTTATAAATGGTCTCCCATTTGTGTCGAGCTAAAGCTCTTAGTAACATGGATGTCTTACATTTTGAAAGAGTCGGGGGGTTTATTCCCACTTGTGCTATTTAAAAAAACCTTTTTTTTTTATTAGTAATAGTTTTTTACATTCTTGTCTGCAAGAAGTGGGTTCTTTGATTTGTACTTAAGGAGAAAAAAACAAAATTTAAGTTTTAGAAGCTTTGCGTTTATCAGGCCAAATCTCTAAGGGAACACTTACATGGTGCTTACAAGGAAGTGTTTTACAAATTCTCAATTTTTCTCGGAAATGAAACATTTGCAGGCCTCATGTGTTACTTAACAAAACATGTTAGTAATTCACATCCTCTATGAGCCCTGAAAAAATGCACACTTTTATCGGAAATCATCCAGTATAACACGTTTTAAATATGATTTTGAGTTAAAAACCATAATTTTAAACCATAAGGAACCTAAAGACCACCTTGTTCGAAAGTTTATTTGTATACATACATACAAATATATTTTTCAAATCTCCACCAAAATTTTGAATTAATGTCATGTTAAAAAAAAACAGCTCTTTAATAAAGAAACCCAGTATCATAAAAACTTCCTTGAAATTTTCTTAGAACATGTCATTATAACATTTGTAGAAATTTCATAGGGTTTGTAGGAACATTGAGGAGACTGGGACAGTAATTTAGAATGTGTCTTTAAGTCCACCTTTAATTAGGTTATGTATTTTTTGAATAAAAAATATTATTTTTCGTAATAATAACACATTGACTTATGATATATATTTTATGTTTTTTTTCAGTTTTGTAATTTAGAAAGTTAAGAGTTTTTCTTAAGTTACAAAGCTGTGAGTATTCATTTCAAATAATTTATTTAACTAAACCCACATTACACAAAAAATGTATGACTTTCTAAATTGTAAAACTATTAAAAAAATTACCTAATTTTAACGAATTCATATTTTATTATCAATAAAAATAACATAACCATATTTAAGATGCATCTAAAAACACAAATAATTTCTAAATTAATTTTCTAGTCTCCTCATTATGCCTAAGAGGAGAAATATTATGAATTATATAACATATCTTTAAAAGTTGTATCCAATATAATTTAAGGAAATTTTTAATAGTCTACAAGATTTGGTTTTTATATAAACATATATGAAACCAAATATATAGTATGTAAAGTACATTTGTTTTGCGATGGATATAAAACCTAGGAAGAGGAGCAAGGTTCATTATAACCCATAATGAATTCACTATTATGGTTCAAAGACAAATTACTGAAGAATATGTTATCAGTTTAAGAACAGTAATAAAATCATAAAGCAAAAATGAGTCTTGGAACAATTTATTGTACATATTTGCAATTGCAAAGCAACAGGTAGTACATATTTTTTGATTGTATTGTACACGGCCAATGTAAGCCGACAGAAAGCTTTTGTAGTGTGGTTAAAAAGCTTAAAGGTCATTAAAAACAGCTTCTTAAGGCCAGTAAAATTAGCTTCTTACTGAGACAATGAAGAAGAAAACTTTTTCATTCTTGGGCAATAAATACAGAACTTGGAATGCAAAATATTGGAAAGGAGATCTGTTTTTATTAAATGGCCACTTTCTATAGTTTAAGGCTGAAATGTTAATCACATGTTCAAAAGAGAGATTGGTGAAAAAATTCATCAAAGTGCACTAGGCAAACTGTGAAACACCCAATAAAAAAGTTTTCATTTTCAGAGCCAAATCTTTACTACTTATTTTTTGGCATGTTAAATTAGCAAACATATATTTATATTGAAGAGAAAACAATCCTTGAGCTTAAAGATTAGCTGAAGAGCTCGGAGTGGAAAAACACTATTTTTCTACAGGGATTCAGTCCCTTGCCACACATTTAATCAGGTTTTTTTTTCAAATATAATCCTTGACTTGACCGGGAAACTATAGATATCAACCCTATAAAAATCTTGGATGATTGTCAAGAAAAGATTATTTTGTTGCAGTAATAAAATGCGTGGATTCCTGATTATTAAATCCAGAGAGATTTGTACAAATCTTGTCAATTAAATGCCTAAACACCTTTAATGACATAATATGTTCATATTATATTCATATTCCTTGATATTATCAAGGAAAGGGAATATATTACCTTTGGAGACCATCACGCATCTGGATTACCCCCTCTAACATCCCTCACCACCACATTGTTTCCCAATTTCATGCTTATGGAAAAATTACTGATCTGTCTCCACATCTAATTACAATAAATAAATATTACCAGTTGTTAAACGTGAACACTTATATGTACATCTTTATTTCATTGATCTGTTTTCGGAGAAAACATTTAAATAAAGCAGGTTTTATATGACCATATACTCGTTATAGTCCACATCTTAGTGGAAACAAGCTGGTTTGTCAGCATATAACAACACCATTGCAAATTTTATTGGACTATTTTGGTCCAGGCTGCTCTAGGTACCTTTTTGCTTAGTGGTGCCTTGGTCAGGGTTGGATTTATATGTGGGCTTAAAGGGCTATGCTCAGGATGGCAAAACCGTGAGAGAGAAACTTCAAAAATATATTATATACTAAGAAAGTTCAAAGGTAAGTGATGAAATATATTACTTTAAACTATATAACGTTTTAAATGTAGGAACAAAAATACAAGCATTACTATTAATTTTGCATAAAATAAAATAGATTCTGGTTGCTGTTCAATAAGTTATACTTTTGCAGGCTATTTTACAGTAAATTAATAACATTGCACCACTGATGAAAGATGAATCGACTCGGCACTCACGATTGAGGTCCCATTCACATGAAATCATTGCACAGACCGTCACATGATCGATATAGCACACGTTGTCTACAGACCATGCAATGGATTGAACGATTTCAGTGAGATTTCTCGTGCAATCAAGCACACCCTTTACACCTCGTTTTATTTCACATTTCCAATCTTCAGTGGCATTCTGAATGTGCTAATGATGATGGTCTTGGAGACAATTGGTTATAAGTATTATATAAGGTAAATGAATCTATAAGAAGATTCTAGATGATAGTTTGGTTGGAAAAGAATATACGGTTTTCACAGATTAATTTAATAAGTAAACTTAGATATGAAGATAATTAGGCTACTCACGCTATTATATGAGAATAAAAAAGCATTTTATGTTCATGATTAAATCTATAATCTGATAATTTTTACTAAAAGAAGGGAAACAGTTACTAATTATGAAAGATTCAGTGCAACTCCGAGATATCTGACAACTGACCACAAATTTGATGACCTTAAGTTTCAGGTGAAGGCTAATTCCTCCTCAGTTTTAAGTGATGTATCAGGAAAATTGTGTTATCTGATTGCGTGGGAAAGAGTGATTTTTAGATCAGAGATCCAATCATCAAAATATTCACAAGAAAGTGAATATAATGAAAATGACGTACTTGTCAGTGTGAATGTTAAATCGCTTTTTAACAAAATGCTCAATACTGGAACAGTTCTATTGGTTAAGGAACTTAAATCTCAGGAAACAGCACAATTGCCAGAAATATGTCTCCAATCCACTCATTTTGTTGGCGTAATTTCTAAGAGAAAAACTGATGGAGCAACAACGGTGTAGTCATTGTCACCTGTAGCAGTAAACATGTTTGGAAAACTAAGAAGATTGTCCTAGAAGAAGCTCAGATGAAGCCGAAATTATGGGCTCGGTACGTAGATGATATATGGGCAGTTTGGCCTCACAGGAAAAAGATTTTTAGACGAATTCTTCCTAAACATATAAATGCCATACATCCCACCATAGAAAGTTGAAAACGACAAAAGTTTACCATTCTTAAATATAATTACAGATAGGAAATCAACGAGACATTGGATATTCCGTTTAATAGGAGACCAACACCAACCAATGGATAACTGAAACAATCCATGTCATCCGACCCAGAAGTTTCAGAGTTATGGAATATTTTTCATTATTACATTTAAGGAATTATTGATAAAATAATATTTCAAGTGAATACTTAGCTGTGTAAAATTCAAAGTTTTACATGAAGTTTTTAACGTGTTAGTAACAAAATAAGAGCATGATATTTTTGCGTGCATAACATAAGAGTTCAACCAACAAACTAATGGACGAGTAGAGATGATTAAGTACATAATAGAACTGTAGTATGAGATCATAGTTAAATAATAGCTGGTTTAAGAAACTGAATAGTTGAATCAAGTTCTAATGTTTAAGCTGTGTGTATGGAAATAAGGCTTAAAAGGGACGTTATAAGTCTGTTTACTAATTGGTTAGTACTGTGTTAAAAAAATAAAAATCGATTGCACTATCCAGTAAGATGAGAGAAAATGCGTCATTGATGAGGCAGAGGTGGATATGACCAAACTAAGGTCAGACCCCCAAAGTTTCCTAGACAGTTGAACCAAAGAACTTCTACAAATTGACTAGATTTAAATCAATGATATTCATTGGCATTGTTTTACTTTGTGTGAAACACGTTGATGTGTGATTTTTGTTGTTATATTTTGAGTAGCTGCATTTAACCGCCTAGAATCTGAAAAATTATAGTAGGGGTAGCCTAGTATTGAAATATAAATCGTATGGGATTAAGAACAGGTTTACTGATTACTAAATGACTGTATATAATGTATTTATTTGTTTCGTTCCTTATCCAAATGCGGTGTATACACATATTTATATTTTATGCCATTATTTGTATATTTTAATAGGTGTAGGACCAAAGATAAAATAAGCTGTAAACTTTTAATTTAAAAGCTCAAATATGTTTTAGAGATAAAAAATAAGCTCTACCCATATAAATCAATGTGGCCATTTTTAGTGCGCCCTTATTCCATGTTTTATAAGTCCAAAGGTGAGACCATTCCAGAGTTTATCAGTCCCAAAATTAGTTTCATTACCGGTATTGTACTCAGTTATGAAATGAGCGGACTATCGTGCCAGCAGAACAGATGTTGTCACTATATTGTTTTATTTATAACCATACAAAAATATTTTTCCTTGTAGAACAACCAATTATAGCCGGTTAAAGTCAACAGGTGCCATCTCTGGTTGATCTCACTCATCAGCCGAAATAGCTCAGTTGGGAGAGCGTTAGACTGAAGATCTAAAGGTCCCTGGTTCGATCCCGGGTTTCGGCAATTATCTTTTTGCTATATATTTTTTTATTTTTGAAACATTTTCTAATATTAGTTTGATTTAAACGTTCTTACATAGTCTTTTGCTTTTCAATACATTTAAGAACCCTAGTGTCAAAATATGCAATTCAATTACGTTTGTATTTTATACTCAATGAAATCTGCATCTGATTGAAGCAGTAGTGGCAGCATTACATAGATTTGTTTACTACTGGGTACGGTAACGTTAACCCTCCACCATTTCTCTGTGGAAATGGCTCACTTTAAAATATAAAGGCAAAGTACATGTTATATATTTTATTGTTCAGTATAAAACTGGCCATAAAGGGGCAAATAACTGTGACTTATTTGATGTAACCTTTATTGTATGTACAGAAAAGTAAATTAATAAATGTACATACATACATATATATACTCGTATATAAAGTCTGTGCCTAAGCAAAATGCAAACAAAATATTATTACATCTCGATGAGACATTTCGTTCAACATTTTATTAGGAGTAAGAATATATAAATATATATATATACTTATATAGAAAAAAATAAAGTGACTGTAAAATACACACGACAGTTTTTCCTACGATTTGGAAGAAATTGGAGGTAACCAACGTATAAATAACCAACTTTTAGTTGAGCTATAAACATGCTTGTAAGGTATGACCTTATTTTTTTTATTGAGTAAAAATAAAAGTTAATAACATTTTACTTAATTATAGTTTTGTTTTTTTCTTTGTAGTAAGATATTATATAAAGAAAAAAGGATAAATTGTTTGCACTTCTTGCTTATAACTTAGAAACCATTAAAAATATCGTAATGTTTGTTCTAATTAACTTACGTCTATATAAAAAACACGTTTGATATCACTACTATGAATTTACAATTGCAAAAATTTACAAACTGAAACCAAAACACAAGAAACTGTGCCGTAAAGTTAGTTACATTCTCCACTTTGCAGCGATAAATAATACAATTAATTTTAGAAACAGTTCGAGCCACTATATACATATACGCATATACGTAATGCCTGATAAGAGACGGGATTCCGGTCCCAAGCAGTTTCGGGAAGTGTAAAAAGGGACCAGAATCCGGGCCTAAGCAGTGAAAGGTTACCTTATCCTAAATAGTTTATGAAACTCGTTTGATTTATACAGATACGTTACTGATTTAACTAATATCAAAATACCAACATTATTAATGGAGAAATCATGCTATCCTCTGTAAAAAAGTAATGATTATAAAATTTAGTAATCGCACTTTAGACTGTGATGTCACAAGTTTGATTTGCAATCGTACTGTATTGTAGGTTGCAACCTACTATTTCTCATGTCGTCAGTTTAATCTTTTTATAGACTGAAAACCAAAAGGAATTTGGGTAAAACCCATACATGCAGTCAGTGGAGTTTCATAATGTACACAACACATTAATCAGTTTAAAGCCTAAGTACCATACACATGTATACAATTATTTTATGAAGTAACATACAATATTATAGTTCTTAATAAATATACTTTTGTTATTCCCGCGATATGAGGGTTTTTCACCTTTCAATATAATATAATTATAGTCTATACAAACAATGCATTTAAAAAATAAGTATCACATTTATATCTTCTTGTATTATTCCAAGCAAAATAAGAAACTATATGACGAACAGCCTCAGGAAATAAATTATAATGAAAATTTATAAAGGAGTAATATAATAAAGAGAAATGAACTCAAAATGTCAATAACAAGAAATATTAAATTTTGTACAGAATAAAAACAAGGGCTAAAAACTGTTTTAAAATAATCTGGGGGGGAAATGCTAGAAAGAAGGATGAATAATATGAATTAGAGAATTTAAAGAATAGAATAAAACACAGAGTAAGTGCTAGAACACAGAGTTTGAACATGAAGAGGTGGCTTTCGCAACTAGTACAGAATACGACTGAGCAGTGCTGCCACCTGGAAGACAGTGGCTCAGCTAAACCAAAACCTGAGTCAACGATCGCTCTGGTCGGTGTTTTTCACTCTAGCAGACAGAGGAGTAACTAACAAACGCAGTGAACAGAGTACAAACTGTAACAATTCCCAAGCCCAATCAATATAATTCTAATAAAAACAGTAGCTGTTCAAACATGCCTCAATAAAACATTAAAATAAACATGTAAATGTGCTTTGCTTGTTTTTGTCCTATCCCAAAGATGTTTGTTACATTTTTAAGAGATGGTTTAAAAAAAATTTAAAAGATAAACGATTTGTGAAGATAATTTTACAATATATCGTGTTGTATAAATTGGATTGCTGATCCTTAGAAAAAGTAATGTATAAATAATTTCCAGTCTTGAGGAAAATGAAAAAGTTTGTATAGAATAGGATATCAATAATATATTGATGAACTGTTCTATTGATTCTTATATCTTTCTAATATATTTTTCTGTGTATAATTCAGCCACAGCTAGGAGTTATCTATCACTGTCCTTGCTGTAGTGTATATCAAAATGAAGAGTAAAAGAAAACAAATAAATACATAATCATAGGAAATATAGTTTAGATTATTTCTTATTACTAAAAACATTTGTTAAATCTACATATAATCATATATAAATAAATAATTATTATATTCCTATTTCAGACATAGAGGAAACTCTGCCTGGTCCCACACCTTGTGATCCTGGAATAAGGTAGGGATCTGCGATGCAATTCGAAAAGTTTTAATGTTTAAAAAGCTGTTTGTGGTAAAATGTATTTGTGTTTTTTGTCAACAGGTAAATGTACTTTCTTAACGTCATCACACCGTATTAATTTTGTGGTAATTTATTACTTTTGTATTGTAATTTGTATGAAATGTGTTCGGACTTATTACATTCTCAACGTTTACTTACAAACGTTTATCAATTTTTAAATGGATAATAGGGCCGACAGTTTATTGTTTTATCTATTCGTAGTAAAGCCATCGTAACTTAGAGATCAATATCATAATGTCATGTTGTCGTTTTGTGTGTCCCCATTTTGTCTTTATGCAGGTTGTACTGTACATGAAAACTCCCCAGTGACAATATCGGAGATTTGTTCTTTTGATTAAGACGAAACCAAAATATCGTATTAGTATGGGTAGAAAATACGTATTCGTGTATTTATATATGTGTTGTGATTAAAGAAACATAAATAACTGTTTTAGTTACGGCTTGACCACATTTCGACAATCTTTGGTTTACATTAAATAATTGTAGTTCTATTAAATGTCAAAATTTTTAAATTGTAATGAAATTTTCTGGACAATGACGTAATACTACGAAAAGGTCGAGATGTGTAAACAAGCAACAATTAATGGTACCTTTTTATCGCAGAATATATACGAAAAATGTAATCCTATTTATCATATAAATAGAACGTAGTATATATCCCATCAGTCAAAGTTCATCTCTTCTGTCATTATTAAACTGATTTCTAAATTTGGCTAGCCTCAAAATCACGAGAATCTCAAACTCACGTTTTCGACCTTCAAAGTTTTTCCAAAGTATTGTAGATATTAGTGGTCTTGATCCAAAGAACAAATCACTAAAAAGTGTGCAAAACCTGTACATATATCAGTTTCGAGACAGAAAAATCGATCGTCTTGTTGTGGTTATAGGGAAGTTTCTAATTGTGTGTCGAAATCCATAAAACACTAACGTCGAAAACTCTACTTTAAAATTATTGGTGATCGGTCCGATATTATTTACCAATCAGTTTATTAGTTGCTTGATTATAAGGCAAATTATGCACCGTGGACGTATGATGAGTGAATATTCTGTTACAGAGGTAAGTTTATGATAAAACAGTAAGCCATTCTATTTTTATTTTGTTTAAAACTCATATCATGTACTATTAGTTATTTTTTTTTCGATTTTTTAGATCCAGAAAACAAGTAAGATGTATCAATTACATATGAGAACCCCACAGCTTATTTGCTGCTGAGACCAGGTCAATCTCCGTGACAACAGACGAATTGAAGGACTGAATTTGTGTAATATAAAAGTGGAAATAAAAATCAACATAAGGAATTATTTACGCATTATAAAGAAGTCGTTTTGATTTGAAGATTCCGAGCGCATTTGCAGGTATATAATAACATAGCGTAGTTGAAGTATTTGATTTGTTGGAGCTAAACTTACCTTGGCCTTCTTTGACTTGTTTTGTTTCTTAAATTGTTAGAATTAGTTAAAATCACTTTTGAGCTGGTGGTTTACATGTAGCCTGATTTAGAATATTGGAAGAGTTTAAAGGGGGCGTTTTATTGACAGTTTTGTAAAATTGCTGTGAGTTAAAACAAAAAGACAACAAATATAATAAGAAATTCAACAATGTAGCCAGGAAACAATTGTGAGGTGGGGGGCCCAGACAATTGATATTTTCCCGTAGTGGACAGAGAGTAAGGTTCCATTTTGTTTCTTAAAAAGTTTCTTGGCCCATTTCTTTGTTGAGAACGATCTTTCAGCAGTACATGTAATGTAATACAGAATTATTTACGAGTAAATAATTATGATCGATTGCTAAAAAATAATTGAAAAAAATTGAAAATTTGGGGGGATCCGGGCCCCCTGGACCTCCTCGCTAGCTACGGTCTTGAATTTTCCTATTTAAACACAAAGTGATTATAAGTTCACTGTAGACATGCTGGCAATCGTATCAGTACCATGGATGTCAACTGCAATAATGCGTATAATGTTGACGTGTCTAAACAAAAATAGAAGTTCAACTTTGAAAAATAATTAATTCAAGTTTTTATGAAATAAACTTTAAACGTCATATGCCATAACCACGATAGTAATTTTATTCACTATAATACAATATTTACATAGTGTTGTCATAAAAACATAGTTTAAAAAAAATGTTTAAAGTCTGAGACTTTATATTACTTTACAACAAAAAAGGTTCACCATACATAGTCAATTACCTACTGTGACTATTTAAAAATTGGATTTGGGACAAAACTCTAACCTGTTTAAATTGATTAAAAGTGTAATTCATTGTGTACAAATTATTTGTCCTTATTTAAACTACAATTTGTCGTGATGACGTAGTGGCCTATACTAGGTCGCTGCTCAGTCTGTCTTGTCGTGCTAGACAGTTAAATCAAACAAAAACCAGTTAAATTAAAGGAATGTAGAAAGAAATGTAATTTTATTATAAACATTCCACCGCTAACAGTCACAAAATAACCTATTAAAAAGATGATTTTCAATGACAGTTTGTTGACATCAAATAAATTTACGACTTTTGACATATTTAGGTAAAAAATTATTATTTTAAGCTGAAAGGTTGAAAATTTTACTATCTAGGGTCAACTTAGTTTAGCCATCTTTTCCACTTTGGTCTAGGGAAGTAAACTTTTTCAGGAAGACATCAGTTGTTTTCAACATTTTGTGTGACTACAGTTACTCATGTCCAAATTGTATTGTCTCCAAGTCCGTACTCTCTTTATTGAGTTCCACCTATCGTAATCCCCGAGGTCTCAGTATACACTGGCGTCAAAGTTCCGCTTCGTTCCGCATTTCTAACTCAAAACCGACAGACAAATTAAGCTTTATTTGTATTCGAGTCCATTAGTTCTCCAGATCCACGGACCACTATCACAATGGAACGTAGTGTTGAATATATTCAAGGAGTTACCTGGTCACGCCTCTGTAGGTTTACACGGGTAAATACAGAGAGATTGGTTGACACACCACGAGCATCTCATTAGATGTTAAGCCCACTGAGCTCATGAGCACCTGAGTCTCTGATATGAGCAAAGTCTCTGCCTTCCTTATCTCTATGTGTTTACATCTTTAGACTTTCTGAAACATTGGACACTTTTAATTCCATGCCATTGACAACAGATTCTTTCTCTAACTTAATTGAAAAATAAACCATACTAATGTTTTCAATAATATAAACTTCCTGAATTACAGTGATAAATACTGCTATTTTAATAAAACGATAGAGTTTTTAATAAACGCTCTATTTTTCAATAGCGTGATACCTAGCATTACTGTTTACAAAACAGTGCAGCTATGCTGCGGAGGAGAGGGGTTGGATAGAAATCTGGAATGTTGTGGTGGAATCCGGTCATCTATCAATACCGGGAGTTGTAGGGAGGGTGTAAGAGGGGTAGGTTAGCGATAGGTGGGGGAGGAGGGGGTTGGTATGACGTCACGCCAGTGTACCACCATTACGCGCGCACACACGCACGGTATGTACTGTACTGTTATCCGCCGGGGTGGGGTCCCGTGGGTCTTTACTTTCACATCCTGATCCTGCCATCCAGAGAGCAGCGTATAATCACCTTATTGTTAACATTCTTCCCCCTCACCTCCCACGTCCGGCAGACCGGAGTAAACCTGAACATCCATTGAAAAGTCTGACCTCCGTCGAGGTAACACTACCTCCATCAGGGAGAAGATTATGGACGTCGAGAGTAGCTCTTGAATAGCATGCAGAGGAGAGCTTGGAAATTTAGATTTTAATATCAAACCGTAATAAATATTGTTTGGAGATGTTCAACAAAATTAAAGACACCTCTTTTGCTCAAACTACTCATTGATTTTAATTGAATTAAGAATTACTTTAAACTTGCAATCGTCACCTTCAAAAAACTTTCAAATATCTGTATAAACCTTTTTAACTAGTGATTACCAATAATTAACTGTTTTTGAAGACGGTTAAGTCAAAAACTGAAATCATCACAGTTGAAATTGTTAAGACAAATCTTAGTACTTACCACCTTGTTTCCCACATTGTTTGAGATGCTTGCGAAATATATTATTAATAAAATATATATAAATAAAATATATACATTTTTTTAATCTCACTGCCGCAGTCTCCTCAATGCAGTTTCGCGCTCGATATTTTTTGTAGTATTGTGAATGTAACATTTATTTATTTGTGTCTGGGTTGTTTTATTTTTATTTTAAGACGAAATCCATCCACCATCATGGCTACAAAGGTCCTACAATCAACAATTAATAAGTCTTCGAAACAGGTCACTATAGTACAAAATGACCATTGGATTCTTTGGCGGTTTGCTATGATCTTAAAATTTAGTCAAGCAATTGTATGGTGTCTACGCGCTTTACGAATCTTTTTCACATACTATACAGACATTGTATTTCGATGTTTTCCGAAAATAGAAATTTATTCCAGGATTCACCAACTACTTTTGTATACGTAAACTGTATCAAAATTCTTCTGTTGATTAGATTATGACCAGTACTTTAGATACACATACATTCGCGTCCACACAATTCACATTTTGTGAAAACCAAAATTGCAGTTTTATTGCATTACAATATTTCAACTTTACTATGTAGAATAGAGAAATACAGCATTTAGGATACAGAGATACCTCACAGATTTGTTACACTATTGAATTTTATCCGGTCAGTGACTTTTTCGGGACCTTCGTGGTTTTTCGAATGGCAATTTTCCCATTTTCTTTAAAGATTTCCTATATGAAAGTGCTGTAAGCGTGTATATCCCACTACCATAAGAATATTTGTACGATCCATTGTAGTTTGAATACGGGGAAGAAAGCTCTCAATGGACCTGGGGCTTACGATGCATTAGAAGAGGTAATTCTTGTAAAATCCGAATGCTTGAAACGTATTGGAAAAAGCACGAACGCCAGAACTCCAAATTTTGACATTGTACGAAAGAGGGAAACACGACATCCAGACAACTTGCTATGTACTACGGAGAGATTTCAACGTGTGAAGAAAAAAGCGTTTTATACCCAGGTTCTCTAAATGTCGTTTTACTGATTCTGTTTGCAAAACAAAGTCAAATATCTCTTGACATACGTATTGTCGTTTATAAATAACGTTGAAGCACATAAAACTCCGCATTTGACTGTATGTACCACGGGACAGTGTATGAGAGACTGGACTGAGGCGCCGGCTGGGAGCTAAGACCAGTTTTTCTGCACTCGGACACAATCAGCCAGACCGCACTGCACAGTATACCCTCGCGTGTGCTCATCGTGGCGGTCAGATTTCGTCATCCGTCCGACATTCAAGACACCTTTTTTTACGATCGGAGGGAAGCGGACAAAGGGGCAGTGTCTTGCTCTCGGGGGAGGGGGAGGGGGAGGGTGAGAACAGCTGATGTCGCAAGGTCACAGCTGCCGCCGACAATGGCTCTGCCCGCCCCAGCTGTCGATGCCGCAAGGGTTGCTGATATGGCGCAACAGTTCCCCGTCTTGATAGCGGCATTGCGGAAAGTGGGGGTTTCGTTGTGAAGCCGTCCCACCCTCTTGGGGTTCCGGGAACTGTAAAAAATGTGCGGAACAATGGATATTTTTACATTTATTGCGAAAAAAGAAAGTATACTATTTATGCCAATTCTGTGTTGTTTATATAAAAAAATACAACATATCATTATGTAATATCGCAGAGAAATAACTTTTTAAATAAACAAAGTAAGACCCGGCTGAAGTGAAATGACCTTGAGTTTTATTCAATATGAACAATGTTAAACTCTCAAACTTAAACTCTTTTATGGTTTTGTTTTTGGTCTTAGTGTCTCATTTTTAAGATACCTATGCATCCAAAGGCGTATTTTTCTTGTAAATTGTATATTTTTTGAATATTCAAAAAAACGAAGTCCATAGAAGATTTGAGACTGTTTGTGAATAATCAAATTAAAAATAATTAAAAGGTTTTTTCGATTATATGTTCAATTTTTCAAATAACATCCCTCACCCCATAGATTTGCGACCAAAAATGAAGATTTTAAATGTGTTTGAGGTTTATCATTGTTCTTATGGGGCCGATTGGTTACAACCGGGCAACTAACTAACTATAAATACAAGTTTCTCTTGGTGTCATTGACGTTGATCTGAGTTAGGGATGACCTATGATCTGAGATATGTTCAATTTTTCAAATAACATCCCTCACCCCATAGATTTGCGACCAAAAATGAAGATTTAAAAGTGTTTGAGGTTTAACATTGTTCTTATGGGGCCGATTGGTTACAACCGGGCAACTAAACTAACTATAAATACAAGTTTCTCTTGGTTGTCAGTGACGTTTGATCTGAGTTAGGGATGACCTATGATCTGAGATATGTTCAATTTTTCAAATAACATCCCTCACCCCATAGATTTGCGACCAAAAATGAAGATTTAAAAGTGTTTGAGGTTTAACATTGTTCTTATGGGGCCGATTGGTTACAACCGGGCAACTAACTATAAATACAAGTTTCTCTTGGTGTCAGTGACGTTGATCTGAGTTAGGGATGACCTATGATCTGAGATATGTTCAATTTTTCAAATAACATCCCTCACCCCATAGATTTGCGAACCAAAAATGAAGATTTAAAAGTGTTTGAGGTTTAACATTGTTCTTATGGGGCCGATTGGTTACAACCGGGCAACTAACTATAAATACAAGTTTCTCTTGGTGTCAGTGACGTTGATCTGAGTTAGGGATGAACCTATGATCTGAGATATGTTCAATTTTTCAAATAACATCCCTCACCCCATAGATTTGCGACCAAAAATGAAGATTTAAAAGTGTTTGAGGTTTTAACATTGTTCTTATGGGGCCGATTGGTTACAACCGGGCAACTAACTATAAATACAAGTTTCTCTTGGTGTCAGTGACGTTGATCTGAGTTAGGGATGACCTATGATCTGAGATATGTTCAATTTTTCAAATAACATCCCTCACCCCATAGATTTGCGACCAAAAAATGAAGATTTAAAAGTGTTTGAGGTTTAACATTGTTCTTATGGGGCCGATTGGTTACAACCGGGCAACTAACTATAAATACAAGTTTCTCTTGGTGTCAGTGACGTTGATCTGAGTTAGGGATGACCTAAACCCATCACCTAACATATCAGAACTATACAGTATAACTTAGATTGAACATGTTTACAAAAATTGACCAGTACAGTCCAAAAATATATATTCAAATTAAGATTGGAATATAGCCTTTGATTGTTGAAAAATTATATTCTGTGGATCGGTATCTAAAAAGATATTCAATGAAATTAAATGACTTTATTTACAGAAGCGGAGTTGAACTAAGAAGTCATTATTCGACATGAACTGAAATGTGATGCCAGTTATTTTCAAAATTATAAAAAATTTAAAAGTATGGGTTTGAATTTTTATTAGGGATTTAGAATACAAATTTCTTTTTTGTAAAAGTGATGATATAATACTATAAAAACTATCAAAATACGTATAACCTACATTTTTGGAAAATGAAAAACGATTTATAAAATCATGCTCCTTTTCGGTGTCAAATTCAAGTGATTCTCATTGCCAACTGTTTTTAACTTAGTCGTTTGTCCAACCTACAAGAATCACCACGCCATTTCTAATATTCGGAAAAGTGAAATATTTTTAAATATTCTCGTTAAATATACATTAAAATGTTCACTATGTTTATGAAATATGAAGTTGTCTTTATATTCTTGAAAAAGTGATCGTGATACAGTTATTTACGTATATTTTGAAGCCGAATGCCCAAAACAATAATACAGTATTAGCTGCCCTGATCTGGAGGGGCCCAAGTGCAAAGTCGCGATAAAAACGCGTACAAGGTTTACCTTGCGAAAAGAACAGTTGTGTCCTCCATATCAGTTAAAAAAAGTTCTGATAAAAACAACATTTATAATGTTTTTTATTGAAAATATCGAGATTATTTTGCACTTTGACTCGTCCATTTGATTCTTTCTACAGTAATTATAAAATATAAAGTTATTAAATTGTTAATATCACTATCAATTTTCCCCCCCATAATTGCTGAATTCCATATAAGGCTTACTGTTTTCTGGTAACCTACAAATCCATTCAATTACTTATTTTGCAATTAGTGTTACCATTTTTATTTTCAATATAATGTTTAAACAGTTTTTATTCACAATTAACTGTAGAATATTTTGTGTGTTTTACAGTATTAGGCACTGCTCTTGGTGTTAACAGCACAGTAATAAAAAATAATTTGGTTCAAACCATTTGATCTATAACAATAAACTTATAGAGATTGCTCGGGTTGAAGTCATATTTTGATTTATTGTATTGTACAACTTGTAGAAAATAAAAATAAAATTTATTTTTATTTATGCATCATTACCCCTATATTTCCTTCATACCACATGTGCGATTACGTTTAAAAATATTATATTTATTTTCTCGACTTAGACCAATCCTTTTAGGCGATACACATATTATTTAGTATTGCAGGTTTTGTCACCTTCACTAGGCCTGTGTTTGGTTGTGTTATTGACTCTAATGTGTCACTGTAATCAATAACACAACGTTAATATATTGATATCCTCCAAAATCCATTCCTTTAATTGCATACTTTTCTTTCATCTCTCTCTATTGTGCTGAGTATTACCATTAAATACAAATTATACTTGTACATTTATTTAGTATTGCGATCAGTATCAAAATTAGATAGGAAGAGCGGCGGCACACATCGTTTTCTTTTTGAAAACCCATTAATAAATGTGTGGTATGGGCCATTTTTTGCGCTTTTATCTTACTTTTGTTATATGTAGTAAGCGTCTATTATTATGGGGTTGTTTTTGCAATAAATAATGGTATGGAGAAAGAGTTTCCAGATGCAAAACTATGTCAAACTATTTAAATGTTATTTTGTTTAATCTAATATTTTCGTTTTTTTCTTCATAACAAAATAAATAGTTAAATAATCCTGATAAATCGCGGGATTAAATAATTATAAATAAAATTAATACCGCCTTAGAATAGTATAATATTATTGGATTTCATTTTTTTTAGCAAGCCAGGTGATGAAAATTATATGTCAAAAGAAGTTTGCATTTGATATGAACAATGGATTATGCAACAAAGGGATATTGAGGTGCAAAAAGAATACGCTGCCTCCTGTGAGGTTTGAACTCACGACCCCTGGTTTACGAGACCAGTGCTCTGCCACTGAGCTAAGGAGGCGTATGAGAGTCGCGCTCTGTTGTGACCTACTCCACCCTTGTGGTGTGATTTCCATTCAACAAAATTACTTCTGTCGATGCAATAATAACAGTATAAGTATGTAAATTTTAATTTCAATTTCCCAAAATTTAATTTCACGTCACGTTCCTGGCATATGCAAAACTAACAATATATTAAAACAGTGTAGGCCTACATTATCTTAGGACTCATCACTACTAACACATTGTTTTCAGACCCTTTACGATCATTTTAGTAAGCACCTATGTATTCAAAGAAATCTTCTGGTACGATCCAAATTATTATCTAACCAAATTCTAAATTTAAATATCTTTAATAAATATTTAGGTTGTCATTCTTGCCAAGATAAACGTTGTGCTACATGCAAAATTCTAGTTTTACCAAAACCTTTCATAAGTAGTACAACCAAGAAAACAATTCCTAATAATATCAAAACTAAAAATCTAAAAAATCACATTTATCAATGTTTTGTGAATGTTTTCCTAAAGTTTATGTTGGTTTGAAAACAAGTCCCTTACATATGAGCAGTTACGCACCTTAGATATCTCTGGGTTGTGTCCTGGAACACCGGAAGTGGGGGTATGGAAAACCCTCCTGATGAGTAGGAGGGTGTTGAAAGTTTTTGAAATATTACGTCCTAAAATTATCACTTTATAGTACTTCTGAAACTAATAAAAGGGGGACCATCAGATCAGATCAGAGGTGTGATGTTTAAATTAAAACCAATATACCACCAATAACCAGGAAACTTTTAACAGGGATGATTGAACTTTTCTGTAACAAATAGAATTTATATGACGTTTATTTAATTATAACATTATCAAAATATTTAAGTTTCAATCTAAAATCAGGATCAAAGCTAAATCTTGACTACTCTTGGATCAAAAAGTATAGATACGAGTATAACTGAGAAATTTGACCACAAACTAGCCTAATAGAGCTACAATAACGGGAGTTTTATTAAACAAATTTTAGTTTTCTAAATACATTTTGTATTAGGTTTATTGAATATATCGGGCATAGGTAGAAACCACCTATAAATAGTAAGACCTAACCTCACTTTCGTAGTTGCTCCGTGAAGGTGAAATTAAAATATTTAGAGCTTGAACAGAATTTTACTATTGTATGTACAGTGCCATATGTTTTTAATTTACATTTTCGTAAATTAAAATAGTTATGTATACTATAAGGTGATAATATTATTGGGGGGGGAGGATGCTCTTGGCGGAGGGCAGGTTCCCGTTCGTCCACCCCCGTCGGTGCGCCCCTGCCCGTGAGAATGAAGGGAATGTAGAGACTAGCAATTGCTTGTCTGATTAACACTGTTAGTCACTGTTATGGTTGAATTAATTTGTAACATAAACATAAATTTATGATAGGCAATTTATAAACATGTTTAACATTGGCGCCTGTACCGTAAATTTTTTTTACTAAAAGATGTTTGTTTATAGTTTTTTAAGTATACTTTTGCCACCACTCACACACAAACACAGCAGGTCACCGCTCCCCGCGTTCGTATTTGGACTAGTAATGAATATTGTGTAACATGTAGTTAAAAAATTAACTGAATTTAAATAAGGATCTGCAAAACCGTTCATTGCAAATCGGGAAACGTAGTCAATGAATGAAAGGGCAGCCCGGTACACGACCGTAGGGTTGCTTGTGCGCCTGCAGGAGCGTCTATAGTATTAGCAATTAGGGATTGCAGCTGGTTGAGAGGCTTTGCACGCACGCACTCCCACACTCAAGAGCGCAGGAGTGTGGGACCAGCTCGACACCTGCCATTTTCCGATCCAGGTTATTCAGTAACATCTTAGACTCATGAGTCAGCAAAATGCACTGTGACAATTTTCTGCGTATTATACGTTGTATTCTATATTTTTTTATTATATATATATATATATATTTAGATATATATATATATATATATATATATACTATATATATATGTATAAAATAATCTCTTTAGGATAATATTACAAATAACAATAATCTGGGTTTGATTGGGGAAGTGCTCTAGATAAGCAATATGCCGGAAATGCGGCTGGACCAAACGACCTGCACTTGTATATATGGAGTCTGTCTGTCTGTGTGTGTGTGTGTGTGTGTGCGTGCGTGCGTGCGTGCGTGCGTGCGCGCGCGCGCGCGCGCGCGGTGTGTGTGTGTGTGTGTGTGTGGTGTGTGTGTGTGTGTGTGTGTGTGTGTTAATGTAAAACTATCCGCACCGCAATCACTATTTGCTAATACTATAGGTCCTGTAATCTGTCTAGGGGCCCTCTATACTCCGGACAGGGTATAGGTTTTTATATCTCCAATTCTATCCTGGTTCTCAAATCTTAACACTGCTTGCCATAGATATGGATTACCTACATTGCACTAATTTTAATTTTTTCGTAAATACAAAAATATACGCTGATTTTTATTTCAAACCTTCTTGAAAAATATACCTAAATTTGTAAACCATGTAACAAATAGATTTAGTTAGTCATTGCAATATCTCAAGACTATAACTGTGTTGGCTGTATTTTGAGATACATTCCACGTTTCACTTAGGTAAATATGTCCATCTACTTTTACAATTTTCTCACAATATTTCTGAAATTCCATCAAACACTTGAGTACTAGCAGTTAAAGTTCTGAAATACCACGAAAACACTAGCGGGGTCCAGCTCTAGCCGACTCTCTCAGTACACACTCGGTCACGACCCGACAATGGCGGCCTCGCCCGCGGCAGTAAAACGTTATGTTATGAGCATGGGCATGGTTTATGGCGTGTCTGTAAAAATCGGAGGCCTTGGAATCTATTGTTTGTCCAATAATACTGCAAGTGGTGGGTTTCTGTGAGATCTGCACTCGTATGTAACTTATGTTTCACCTGTCCTGGGAAATGAGATTGAAATGCTATTGTGGGTAGGATATGTGATAAATGCAGACTTACCACCCGAGAAAACAATGGAGAAAGACTTACACTTCACTGAAGACATGCAAATAAATGTTTTATATTGTACGTAAAGCTAATTTCATTTTGTATAAAAATGTGTCATAAAACTCAGTCATTTCTGTAATACATAGCCAGCCATTAAAATATAACGAATAGTACTTTGTATGCTTAAGAAATATACAAATGTTTGCTATCAGAATCTTTTACTTTCTCAATAAATAGTATCATTCCAAGCTTTGTTAAAAACCAGACCAATTCCAATAAATAGTTTAAAAATGTTAAAAACTCTTAGAACTTTTTACCATTTTGGCAAATTCTCTTGGAGTTTTCTTAAATATGATACTGTGACAGGGTTGTATATAATTAAACCCAATAAAATTATAAACGTTCCATGGCTTTGCTGTGAGTATATTTTGTTCATACATTTTTCTTGAAATTATATGCATATATTACATATTCCAAACATGAAATACCTACTGTAACTTATTCGCCAAAATATAGTCCATTATTTACAAAACGAAATGCTTTAATTTAAAAATAAATTTCTGAAAGAAAATATTTTATGATACCGGTACATGAAGTTTAAAATGCAATTTAATTGTAAAATGCATAAGCGTTATAAAAATTGCCTTTCAATATAGTGAATTTCTTTTAGTGTTTTTCCCTCTTCTATAACACTGTTATTGTAGAATAAGGTGAATTCAATTTTTCAACTTCATTTTATATATATATAATATATATATATATATATATAATATATATATTATATTATATTAAACTTTTAACACTTTCAAAAATAACGACCGATCTTTAATATTTTTTAATAACCCTACATATTTATGTCCATAGCTTGTTTAAGCTATTTAATACATAACGTATCTAAGATGGGAAGGGTTGATTCAATACGAATGTTGAGTTCAGCCCCCATTTCAGCTTCCGCTTCGTGTAGCATCAGATGCCGTCACAGACATGGACTCCTGGAATCTGGAGTCAATGTCCGTCCTGTAGAGACAACAAATTACGAAGAAACTCAAAAATGAACAATTTACAATCGTTTCGACACCCCAGACTACAAAATATAATAACCCTAGGTGAAGGACGTATCCTTAGTGTCAGGTCCACACATCAGTGCACTTCGATATGTTAGTCTGCTCTAAGCACGGTGTAGCAACCGAGTTTCCTACACATAGCGTAACTATTGTCGAAACGGTTGAATCCATGTGAATATTGACTTGAGAAGTATCCTCAGTGTTCAGGTCCACACATCAGTGCACTTCGATATGTTAGTCTGCTCTAAGCACGGTGTAGCAACCGAGTTTTCCCTACACATAGTTGTAACTATTGTCGTAACGGTTGAATCCATGTGAATATTGACTATTGAGAAGTATCCTCATCAGTGCCAGGTCCCACACATCAGTGCACTTCGATATGTTAGTCTGCTCTAAGCACGGTGCAGCAACCGAGTTTCCTACACATAGCGTAACTATTGTCGAAACTGTTGAATCTATGTGAATATTGACTTGAGAAGTATCCTTAGTGTCAGGTCCACACATCGTGGGGGTTCACAGCACCTAATCTAATAGCACCTAATCTCACAGTACCTAAAAATTTTTAACCGTCTAATAGCACCGATTCTCATAGCACCTAATATTATAGTACCTAATCTCACAGCACCTAAGGAAATGCCCGAGAGTCGCACGGCACCTAAAGATCGTGCTGGAGTTTTATAGCACCTAATATCACACCACCTAAAAGGGGCGGAGTGGTGGGGATCGTCGGAGGGGTAGGCCGCCACCACTGTCCGTGGCCAGTGGGCGACCGTACGTTGAGTCGCGTGGTTAAGGGGAGAGCTCTGAGTTGGTTATTGACAACGTTGCTGTGCGGGTTGCATTAAACGCGCTCGCCTGAAGAATTGAAGGCGGTGGACATTTCGTTTAGGAATTTATATTATGACATATTATGTTATTTTTAACCGAATCCCGGCGACCTCTCTCACACACACTAAACATCTCACTTAAAACGTCTACCACATTAAAATATACCCCTTTATTACATCTGAAAAATGTTTGACGGCTTAGGTAGTATTAATCTATACATTATAGCGAAAGTGAGATATTTTAGATATGTTTATTGATTGTGATAATCAAAAATATGAAGAAAAAAACACAGTTTTCTTTTTTTAAATTTAAGCTTTCTCCAATTTAACTCCTCCTAATTCAAAAATAATTACAGTTTAAAAATATAATATATAATTAGTTGTATGTCTCTTAAAGAACGACATACTGATAATTCAGAGTTCTAAGTTAATAATTAAAAGGCGTAACAACGTTTTTTGGGAAACTAATGAGACTTGTATTTATTTATAAATCACGCAATGCTTATTACTAATTGTCTTTACTTATGAGTGAGGGTGCAGAACAAGCGAGGTACACAGTAATCTGTGCCGGAACCTTACTACATTATGGCTTAATGAAACACACATACCAACTTGCCCCGGTGTGCCAAAAATCACAAGATAAAATATCGACAGTTTTATTTTCACACAAACCACAACAGGAAAATGTTTAAATTAGGCTTGTATGATTCTGGTAAAATATAATTAATTTAAGGAAAGGCAATTAAATTATCCATTTTACCCAAAACAAACATTTAATTAAACTTATATTTGTAAATTCACTAACAGATAATTTGAGGGAAATTAATATTCCTCAAAGCGAAGCGGCCGAATACCTTCCATAATCCCATCACCATCGTCTTTGTTATCGGTGTTATATTTTCACTGTTTACCTCATGTTCACCTGACACAGCCTTCCGACGAATTTCTGTCCCCCAGTCAAAATATTAGTAGTCTCTCTACAGCCTCCCCAGCAATCATTTATTGGTCCAAGCGTTATCAATAACTATTTTTTTATTCTCTAACAACTTTCATCCAAACAATCAGGTGTAGTCTTTTCCAGAGCTTCTTTACAAATTATGTGATAGAAGTAATAGTGAACGACTTATTATTTTTGCGATATGTAAATTAATTTGAGCCCATATTAGTTCGCGTGGAGCTTGACTGTCAATAGAAGTTCGGCTTTATCATATCTGAACTAAAGTGACTCCTTTCTAGTAAACCATCCTGTAATTCCCTCCTAGGTGCTTTACTTATTCATTTTGAATTATACAGTGTATTATACATAGCAATAACTACATCTTTCATTAATATAATCCACCCATAGGGGGTAGAAATGGACTTGGAATTCTTAGAAGACTTTTCCCTATGTCCTATGTACATAAAATGTGGCACACACATGCCTCATTAACTTTCACAGGAAAATCAATAGCGTCTTTATGAAGATTAACTACCATAGCGACTGAAATATAAAATTGCAAACCCTAGAAAAAGTATATTATTATTTTTCATCTTCCCGCTATCCGAAAAAAAGTTTAAATTTCACACACACACAACACACACACACACACACACCACACACACACACACACACACACACACACACACACACACACACACACACACACACACACACACACACACACACACACACACACACACACACACACACACACACGAGTTCTCGTCATATAAATTGATTATACAACGTATGTTAAAGAAGATAAACCTAGATTACTCGTTTTCATGGAAGTAGTACCCGCTATAAAAAACTACGTTTTGCTTTGTAAACTTCCCTTCCTTACTTCCTTGTAAACTTCCTTTGTAAACTCGGGGAGCCCATTGTCTTGATAATGTTTTTTAGTCTGCCTAGATCAGGTTATTTCATGCAACATCTTTATTTTTCTTTCTCGGATCGTAATGGGCTTATTTTAAATATTCAAAAGAATACTTTGTCTGAAACATCTAAAACCTTGCTAAATCCAAAAGTACAAGTGACACATTTTATTTTAATTTTTCCAGAATCCTCTATTGATGATCTGACAAAACCATTTGTTTTTCACATGATTGGAATGTCGTACTTAGTAATGGAAGAGTATTCTCTACCCAAAAAACTCGTTCATGCATATTTCTCCATTTCAGTTCATAAATAAACATTTTACTCTCTACAGTGAAAAAACAACGTTCCACAGTTAGTGAGATTAAAGGTCGAAATCAAAATTATTGGTATAGTGGGGGAACTGGACCAAATGAAAGAAATTTTTGTTTTTGGAGAAATCGACAAAACTTTCTACTAGTGACAGGCTTCGTGTTAACTATTTAAATCCTTAGAAATGTTATAAAAAGTCCGTAGAAGATGCGAACTCACAATGTCGCAAAAATATAAAAATAGCAGTAACCAATATAAGGCCTGGGGAGAGGTTTTTAACGCCAATATAAGGCGTTTTCGGTGCAGATAAACGAAAATACAAACATTTAGCATCTCAATCGACATTATCAATAAAATATCACTCTAGGTAACTTAAACCATTTGTTTTATCAATTCGGTTAACACCAAATAAAGGGTAGTATCAAAAAGCCTCATGTTAAATAGAATGAACTTAATAAGAAATTACCATATTTTGAAAGAAAAACATTTATCTTTGTAGAAGTCTCAATTGATGAGGTCGTTTTATTAAAGCTGTCAAAAGAGTTAAAAACTCAAGAAAGCAAAGACATTTTATAACAAATCTAACAATATATTTTAAAGAATTTACCATACGTTTTTTGAACCCATTAACTATATGTATATCTGCCCGATTCTTAAGAAAGGGTCTAGGAGTTTCCCTGAGAGCTATTGCCCAGTATAAAATTTTTACCTGTCCTGTAATAATAGAAACTGTTTTACATGATGAACCTTTTGCGTATCTGGAAAATAATATCAATCTAAATTTATTACAATAGAAGAGGTAAATACACCATTGATGCAGTTTATTCACTAATTAAGGAGGTCCTAAACACTTTTGAGATTAAAAACCCTTTGCTCAGGTAACATATTTTTGACTTGAGCAGGGCCTTAAAACTTAAACTATTACGGTATTAATGGGAATCCGCCTTTAAAGAGTTCTTTAAAGACTATTTATCTAACCGCAGGCGAAAAGTTTGTTTCTATTAATGGAAATCGGTCCAAAAATTTAGTGATCAGTAATGTTGTACCTAAGGGTCAGTCCTGGGCCCTATTATGTTTTTATTATATATAAATTAATTTCCTACCGTTGTTAGGTTAAAATCTCTTTTATATGCTAACGACACAACTCTTTAGAATATCCATACAAACTTTGACAAACTACAAGTTCTTGTCATTGAATCAGTTGAGAAAGCCTCAGTGTGGTTTAGATCAAATGGAATCTTTACTAAATGAAGTCAAAACTCAAAACATTTTGTTTACTTCACGACGACAAAACCCTTACAATTTGACAAATTATTTCTTTTCTTGTGCTAAATTTCTAGGAATATTTTGGTAGAGTAATTTTTTTACTTAGACGTATTATAAATTGTGTTACTGAAAAATATTTTAAATCTGCATACTATGCCTATTTTTAATCAATAACAAGGTATGGCCTAATATTATTGGGTAATAGCGCTAAAATTAATGAAATCATTATCCTGAAAAACAAAGCTATCAGAATAATAACAAAATCACAACCACTAGAACACTGTGAACCACTTTTTATTAAGCTTTGGTGGAAACTTTTATAAATTTATATATTTTTGACTCAGTATTGTATATTACATAAAACATGTCATCATTAATTTTGACTAGCAACTTGCATAATTATAATAGCAGACATGAATATAATATTGTTATTGAGCATTGCCAGATTAAAAAAAAACAAAATAGGCAAGTTATAATTACTTAGAAGATAAATTGCAATATTTGTTGTATTTTTCACGAGGCACTCCTGCTGCGTGCCTCGTAACTGTGCAGTGTGCCTGATTCAAAGGTCTACACATGTGGTCTTTCCTTGTCCCTTGTGCCAGATGCACTGAGTGCTGAGACACACTGCATGGTTGCCAGGTTAATCTCCAATGCCCGTTATGTAGGCAAGTGAGCCAGGCAATAATTAGAGTTTATTTTCTGATAATTCTAATTTTTTATATACAATAAAAAACCGAGATTGAAAGCCTATTTTTATTCTATATTATAAAATTTTATTTCTTTCCTATGTAATACATCCTGTATAAATAGATTACAATGAAATGGATATGTTATTAATGGATATGTAATTAATATGGAACATTTTAAGAGGTATTGAGATTGCGTCCCTAAAACAATTAATAACTTTGATCCTCAAAAAATCAGGAAGATTAATTTTAACAACAATCAGTCTACAAGTAGACTGCGGCAAACTTCTTACGACGCAGTGGGAGGACTGAGAGTAGTCGATCTCACTCAGTATATACCAGCAACAAAAGTGTTAATATACGTTTTGATGTTGTCTTGGCACTGTATGTCATGTTATATGAGTCATCTGAAGCCTTACTGTATACTTGTTCTCAGTTTTTTCAAGTAATGTTCTAATAGTCCTCATCCTCTTTTTAAGATTCACGATTTGTTTAACATGGTCTCATACATTCATTTTTAATCTATGAATGTTTCAGCTTTGACAATGTAATTTAAACATTAATTTAAATTTGTTATGCAATCATTACTAAGAGAGATATTCGCGCCAATACACCAAAATTCAGAGATAGCAGGCCTGATTAATAATTTTTATAAAGACTCATAACAAGTTGTTTATTTTCTTTGAACAGCCAAAACAAGACACGCTTTTATAAGTGCGTTACTGGCGCAATCTGTAATAAGATATATATCCCACTAATATTATAAATGCGAAAGTTTGAATGTTTGGATGTTTGGATGTTTGTATGTTTGGATGTTAAGATGTTTGTCCTCGAATCACGCTGAAACTGCTATACGGATTGTGCTGAAATTTGGAACCCGGTATAGCTTTTGGTCTGAATTAACACCTTAGAGTAGCTGTTAACACTATCAGCTGAAGTTTATCAAAGAGGCAGAAACATGTGTTTACATTTAGATTTGAGTAAATATTGAATTATTGTAAAGTGCTTAATCAGTAGTGTAATGTAGATTGCAAATACGAAGTTATTTAATTTTAAATTTAGATTGCGCCAATGATCAATAATCCATCTAATACAATAGAAATGCTATTTATACGCTGTTATAACAACTACCTTATTGTATAAAGCTGTGAATGTTTTGCACATAACGTAATATAATCTGGTTAGTTCCTTTAACATTGTGTATGGCCTTTTTTACTGTAGTTATTGAAAAGCAAATGAAGATAATATTGCCCTAATTACTTGAAGCATATACCCCTAATACATATTTAGCGATCGGTAAAAATATCAAAATCACTTAATCAATCAAAATTTAACCTAAATTAGATTCCGAAACCAACATATGAGAACCATTGTTTTGGTTAGTGCAACAGCATAAATCCAATTGTGGAACTATAAAATAGATTAGACCGGGGGTGAATTTAAACGACCAGAACAGACCCATATTGACCGCAGAGCCCATTTTTGAGTTGTACGATACACTTTCGTCATTGGGATAAAAAGACAAACTCTTATTGTTACTGAAGCCATCGAAGAACGTCAATAAATTAACAATGGAATGTGGGAGGGAAATACTAATCTTATAAAAACTGTTTCACTTTACGACTTCAGGATCCCAAAATGTCTGTTCTTTTAAAAACTTAAATCTAAATTGGGATCAGGAGATTGGAATAGCTTTGAGGTGACTATCGATTATCTCTAGACTGTTTATTATGTTATAGAAAAAGAATACATAGATATATTGTCCAGTTTTTCAACAGAAAATTGCGTGCGAAACCGCGGGTAACTGCTAGTATATATATATATATATATATATATATATATATATATATATGTATATATATATATAAGTATATATAATTTATAGTATATATATATAAAAAACTTTGCTGTCTACGTATCTACTGATCAACCACCGTTCTGAAATTTAATTTTGTATTAAAATGTTTCTGCCTCTTTTACGAACACGAACTGAGTGTCAACAACTTTTAAATACTCAGTTAAAATTCGATTATGAAACAATATTAGAATAGTTTTCGAATTGTAAAATATTCCATGCAACAATTTTGATCCACCTCTTATAAAATTTCGGAAGTTTCAACGGATTACTAAAAATTTGTCGAAATAAGAATATGTTGTGATTCATGTTGTGATGTGTAATATGTAGGTCTTATTTGTAATCGTACTATGGCTATTATTTCATATAAGCCCATAAGCCAGATTGAAAGAATTTAGACATCTTCACCTTTTTAAAATGTATACTCATGCCATTGATAGACAACAATAAACACTTTTTAATAGAATATTAAAATAATATTCATAAATCAAATTTTTCAAGTTCAAGATCAAGTTCAATCTTCTTTATTATCTCAAAATACATAAAAATACAATTTACCTCCCAGTGCACGTCAAGCGGCGCGAGCGGGAGTTCAGTTGAATCATAATTACAACTATCTTAGTGTTCATTGTCCAATTTCATATTTCGATAACATTGTCTTGACTTAAACTAAATTCATAAACTACTCAAAAGCAGTGTAAATATAATAAATGGTATACCACTAGATTATTATAATATTACTTAGAATAAAGCAGCATTAACAGGTATATGTGCAAAAACAATGTAATTATAAGCATTACAAATTTACAAGGAATAATAAATAGATAAAAAATAAGTAATGCAGTGATAACGATAATAAGTAATAAATATTGCAGTGGTAAACAATAGAATCTGACATTCCCAAACCAAATAAAAAAATAGTCTATGTATAAATAATCCAAGTGTGCAACAAGTAGTATAAATAATATATGTTAATTTTCTAACAGTACAATTTTAATACATTTTCAAGCAAATTCCTTTGCAAAGTTATTGCTTGCAATGCACAAAAAACAATGAAATAAAATAAAAAGCAATGCAAATTGACATAACATATAAGATATATATTGTTGATATAACAAATATATATATATATATATATATATATATATATTGTAGGTGGTTTGAAATGTAATAACGTTCAGTAAAATTATAATTATAAACTATAATAACAAATAATTTAATAAACTATATTATATGAAATCTAATAACAAATAAATAAAACATTCCAAGTGGCTACAAAACATTAAATAAGTATTTAATAAATTAATTCAGTAATAGCAATAGTACATAATAATATTGCATTGGTAAACAATACAGTTTAACATTTTAACAAACCAAAATAAATAAATAGTCTAAGTTATAACAAGCAATGTAAATAATATATATGGATATTATATAATTAAAACTTCAACACATATTTAAACTAATTCTTTTAAACAAGTTATAGCTTTGATTTTAACATTCTGATTTTTATCAAATATAACCTTATTTCCAAAGAATCTCACAAAGTCATTAAACGATTTGGGCCAAGATAAACAAAACGGATGTCTACTCGATTCCTTGGTAAAAAATTTGTGTTATAAATCTGTGTGAAAGTTAAAATATTGTGTTCTGTAAAAAGGTAGCTCATGCTTTCATTATATTTTACATTGTATATTATTTCGCAATGCATGTCTTTGGCTGATTACAATAGGTTTTAGAACAGTGGCATATGCACCTCCAAAATGCAAATATCCCATACCTCATGGTATTCTCAAACCATGACACATACACCTGCTTCAACTGGTCACTCTCCTAAGAAAAATTTTTTTCAAAATAGTAAAGTGCATAGTTTATTTTCCTTAACCTTTTTGTTACATAGTTTTTACATGTATATCTCACTTTAAATACTCACCAATATATAAACCTATATATTTAACACTTTCAACCATTTCTATACTAGAAAATTCACAGCTATATATACATTGATGGGAGTGAAAACGCAATTCAACATGTCGTGCAAATATTCTTTTGTTTTTTTTTTATTATAAAAAAATGTAATACACTTAGACTTATATACATTTACGAAGCAAATCTATTACTGATTAACCAATTTATAAATCTTCTGCAAGTCATCATTGATTTCTTTGAAATAATGAACGTCTATTGTAGGCCCCACATGCAAGAGCAGTGGTCGTCTGCGTATGCAAAAATAGAAGAATTAAGAACCATGTTCAACCAATCATTTATAAAATCAAATCTAATGTTTCCACTATACTGGTTGTTAAATTTTACACCTTGCTTTCTTCCTTTGCAGGAAAGACTTAGAATTTATATCAATTCTTCAACTTTTTTAAACAAAAACTTTACCTTCCACAGGTCCAGACAAAACGTCAATTATGGTTTCTTGAGTTTCTTTGCACGAAATAACAACTCTTTGTTATAGGTTTTAAGTGGTGAGTTAACATAAACATTTGTTTCTGGAACACCTTGAACAAAGTCCTGTGGATTTTTATTTTCAATTTTTTACACTTATGTAGCATAGCATCTCTAGTCTGTCTGCTCTAAAAATTGAACAAAACAATGGGCTTTGGTCCCTTTTCACGCTTTTGGTGGAATCCTACGCATTGCTTGGCTGCTTGCACATCAGTGGCAAAATTCAACGGTTATACTGGACAACTCTGACAGCTTTCATTACCTGACTCCCGGAACTCCATCAATCTGAATATTTTTATTTCTATTATATTGCTCCATATTTTCAAGTTTGGTCTTATACTAAGCAACACATTTTCTTAAATCACTATTTTGTTGTTTCAAGGGCGGATTGTGTTGACTGAAGGTTTTTTTAACTTCAGTCAAGTACGTTTCAATCTTCCCCTCGTACTCATCAATCTTGTTAGAAAAAAATTGTATGTAACTCCTTAAATTCACCCATTTGTTTCTTAAAAATAATAACATATTTTTCAAATTGAGCCTTAACGGTATCCTCCATTTTGACAAAAATTCTTCGTGCACATCTGGCCAAAATGTCCTTAGTAATTGTTTCTTTTTGCTGTTTACTCTTACCTGTGCAGCAGTTCTTACACTTCCGTGATTCACGACGTGCTTGTCCCATGCGATTCCATGTGCTTTCTAAAAATATCAGCAAAGTGTAGATTTTGTTTTACATTGAGAACAAAACAGCATGTCACTCACATGAGGTAGAGGATCGTCGCAATCGGCACTATCACTCATCTTGATAACACGGGTGCAAACAGCATTGTGTTGAAATATTAAAATAATATAATCTATTTTTTTTCCAGTTGGATTTTTTTTACTATAAAAAGCTCAGGTTAGTTTCGTTAAATTTATTTAATGAATTATAGAAATTGCAGTTAGACTTATAAGTTTTATGTAGTAATTATAAAATAAATATATTTTTTCATGTAATGTAATGAGCCGCCAATTTTATTAACGCTTCATGAAGAATCGAAAGGCTTTATTGTGCGTCCGTCTGTGCGATAACTCTTATTATAAAGGTCCTAGTGACTTCAAACTTGGTACATATGCTCTTATTGGTCTAAATGAAGAACTATATTGATTTTAAGATAAAGAAGAATCGTTTGTGCGCTACCACTTATGTTACACTCTGTCGAGTGTTTCAATGCTTCTAAACATCGTTCGGGTTATTTTAAGTAATCTCGTATTTAGTTCACAAAAAACAAACATATATGTATAGTACTTGTATTTCATTATAACACTTATCTAACAGATTTGACATGAAATAGCTAGCTTTTTCAGCTGAAAGTATAAAACTCGTGAGTCAAATTTTCACTGTTATAGAACATCGGGAGCTTAAAAAGCTAAACTATAGTTCTAAATGGTTGCAATTCCCTATGGATGTTATGTTTTAATCCAAATACTTTTGCTTTTTATTTAACTCATGGTGCTTACGTGTATTACAATTTTTACTTTGTGTGATGTAGGGGGAAATTGGAGAAGGCTTTGCCTATTTTTATAGAGATTTAAATGCAAATTATTACCCGGTTTTCAGTACACGGTATATACGATTTGAACACATTTGATAAATGTGTTTATGATAATGACGATAAAAACTATTATAAATGTAATATAAAAATGTGAAACACAATGAAATTAGATGAACAAATCATAGACATTATTGGATTATGTGCGAGATTTGCGGTTTGGCCTAAACATTCATTCAAATTCAAAAGTACTTAATATTTGGTGCCATCATTAGTTGTAATCAACAACCGCCGCACGCCATACGCACGGGACCCTTCCCTTGTGCGAGTAGACAGACTGTCTATCTCGTGTCGCCAAGCCTTGTGCTGTCGACTGCTCGCCCTGCTGTAATGGCGGATACGTCGTTAGCGGGGTGAGGGGCAAGGTTGGATTCTCCTCCAACCGCTCTGTCCCCACCAAGACCCCTTTGGAACAAAGAGAGAGGTGCTGTGACACTGAAACCTTGAAACAGTCTCACGGCACCTAAACGAACCACGGATCGTTGCACAGTACCTAATCTTATAGCGCCTAATATCACAGCACCTAAATGACGACTTTTTTTCTGTAGGTGGTATGAGATTAGGTGCTAAAAGATTAGGTGCTATGAAGCCGCACCCCACACATCAGTGCACTTCGATATGTTCGTCTGCTCTAAGCACGGTGTAGCAACCGAGTTTCCTAGACATAGCGTAACTATTGTCGAAACTGTTGAATCCATGTGAATATTGACTTGAGAAGTATCCTCAGTGTCAGGGTCCACACATCAGTGCACTTCGATATGTTAGTCTGCTCTAAGCACGGTGTAGCAAACCGAGTTTCCTTACACATAGTGTAACTATTGTCGAAACGGTTGAATCCATGTGAATATTGACTTGAGAAAGTATCCTCAGTGTCAGGTCCACACATCAGTGCACTTCGATATGTTAGTCTGCTCTAAGCACGGTGTAGCAACCGAGTTTCTTACACATAGTGTAACAATTGTTCGAAACGTTTGAATCCATGTGAATATTGACTTGAGAAGTATCCTCAGTGTCAGGTCCACACATAAGTGCACTTCGATATGTTAGTCTGCTCTAAGCACGGTGTAGCAACCGAGTTTTCTTACACATAGTGTAACTATTGTCGAAAACGGTTGAATCCATGTGAATATTGACTTGAGAAGTATCCTCAGTGTCAGGTCCACACATAAGTGCACTTCGATATGTTAGTCTGCTCTAAGCACGGTGTAGCAAACCGAGTTTCTTAACACATAGCGTAAACTATTGTCGAAACGGTTTTGAATCCATGTGAATATTGACTTGAGAAGTATCCTCAGTGTCAGGTCCACACATCAGTGCACTTCGATATGTTAGTCTGACTCTAAGCACGGTGTAGCAACCGAGTTTCCTACACATAGCGTAACTATTGTCGAAACTGTTGAATCCATGTGAATATTGGACTTGAGAAGTATCCTCAGTGTCAGGTCCACACATCAGTGCAACTTCGATATGTTAGTTCTGCTCTAAGCACGGTGTAGCAACCGAGTTTCCTACACATAGCGTAACTATTGTCGAAACGGTTGAAATCCATGTGAATATTGACTTGAGAAGTATCCTCAGTGTCAGGTCCACACATCAGTGCACTTCGATATGTTAGTCTGCTCTAAGCACGGTGCAGCAACCGAGTTTCCTACACATAGCGTAACTATTGTCGAAACTGTTGAATCTATGTGAATATTGACTTGAGAAGTATCCTTAGTGTCAGGTCCACACATCAGTGCACTTCGATATGTTAGTCCTGCTCTAAGCACGATGTAGCAACCGAGTTTCCTACACATAGCGTAACTATTGTCGAAACTGTTGAATCCATGTGAATATTTGACTTGAGAAGTATCCTCAGTGTCAGGTCCACACATCAGTGCACTTCGATATGTTAGTCTGCTCTAAGCACGGTGTTGTAGCAACCGAGTTTCTTACACACATAGTGTAACTATTGTCGAAACGGTTGAATCCATGTGAATATTGACTTGAGAAGTATCCTCAGTGTTCAGGTCCACACATCAGTGCACTTCGATATGTTAGTCTGCTCTAAGCACGGTGTAGCAACCGAGTTTCTTACACATAGTGTAACTATTGTCGAAACGGTTTGAATCCATGTGAATATTGACTTGAGAAGTATCCTCAGTGTCAGGTCCACACATAAGTGCACTTCGATATGTTAGTCTGCTCTAAGCACGGTGTAGCAACCGAGTTTCCTACACATAGCGTAACTATTGTCGAAACTGTTGAATCCATGTGAATATTGACTTGAGAAGTATCCTCAGTGTCAGGTCCACACATCAGTGCACTTCGATATGTTAGTCTGCTCTAAGCACGGTTTGTAGCAACCGAGTTTCTTACACATAGCGTAACTATTGTCGAAAACGGTTGAATCCATGTGAATATTGACTTGAGAAGTATCCTCAGTGTCAGGTCCACACATCAGTGCACTTCCGATATGTTAGTCTGCTCTAAGCACGGTGTAGCAACCGAGTTTCTTACACATAGTGTAACTATTGTCGAAACTGTTGGATCCATGTGAATATTGACTTGAGAAGTAAAGTCTGTGACAGCGTCAGAGGTCAGACGTTTTACTAATGGGAATATAAACTGGAGCTAAATTCGACACATAAACAAACCAATGATACAACAGATATTTTAATGTAGATAAAGCTTTTTGATAAGCGTGATCGCTTGACACGGAATCTCGCTATCTCAGGCCACTGAGTTTTCCCCCTTATCTCGCCTATTTTGAGGAATCATCATCACAAAGAAATAGCCTTTGAGGAGCTGTCAGTGGGAAGTAGGAGCAACGTTGAGCAGTTGAAATGTGCGCGTGGAATCAACGTCTGAAGATATTCAAAAATCTCGGCGACGAAGAAGCTCTAAAAAGTAATTATTTTACTTTGGTTTACTTGGTCTTATCATTGTCTCATCTGGTGCACAAATGAGTGCACTACGATGATTCAGACACGATCCGAAATCACGGTGGAGCATCCGAGTTTTTTACACTTAACACACCTATGGTGGGAAAGAGAACACATTTTTATCACATGACGATTAAAAATATGAAAAATATAAACAGTTATCAAATCCACATATTAGTCTAAACCAAACTCATACGTTCTATGGTGTTTCAATTTATATTATTAAGTGCAATACAGAACCTAGAAGAAAAACACATAATGAGCTATTTTATTTTAACATAGAAGAGAGGTTGCAGGTTATTAAAACATAATCCGAAACGTACGGAGAGTGAGGACGGAGGGTAATAAGGGTCGTAGCAAGTAATGACGAAGCACGGAAAGGGAACATGGAAGTTACGTGCCTTAAATATTGACAGGTCTTTAACCGAATTGTAAATATATTAGTAGGAGGGAGGGAGAGTGCTGTAGATTTTATGGGTCATTTTGGCTGCTGCGGTGGGAGACTGAGATAGGTGAAGAGGTTGGAGGGTAAAATGTTTACTCAGGGGATGTTTTATTGAATTGGTTTATCGCACAAAGAGGGTATTATAAAATTATATCTTATACTGGAGAATTGTGTGATGAGGTTCATATTAAATTGAAGGCAGTGCTTCAGGATTCGGATGGAATATATTATTTTGTGTTTAAACAAAATTGTAGTCTAGACCATTAAAAACGCCTTTACTAAAGGCAGAAAAATAATAGTGATTTTAATCTTTTGTATTTTTTAAAAGGATGTTTTATACTTTTATTATTTTGTATTATTTCCAAATAAACACTGTTGAAGATAAAAAATATGAAATAAGAAACATAGGTACTGTAAGTTTATGAAAGATGGCTGCGAAAGGACATGAATTTATTTATATTAAAAATAACTTCCTAATTAAGGTTTATTGTCCCTGAAGTAATTCTTGCGATTGTGAAGTGTGGAGTGGTACTATGAGTTCCGAGACAGAGAATAAAAGGATGTTTACGAAGAAACGTTAATTTCACCACGTTAATACACAAGGTCTTCTCGAATAAACTATTTGAAAATGGTATCAATAAGTAACCAAAGTAACATTTTTCAGAGCGACGACTTATTTTTCTCGGAGTTCTGCAGGCTTAATAAGAACCAATTTCAGTTGTGGAAAGTTTAATTTTATGGTTTATGGTAATAAACTACTACTTATCAATACGCTACTTAAACAGGAGTGGGAACTTTTGTAATTTGTAAATAAATTATATCAACTTTTATCATCTAAGTTTTCAGATCACAAACGCGTCGAAACATTATTTCCACAAATTAATTCTTGAAACATATCGACTTTGCTGTGAAAATCTATTTTCATAGAATTTAATAGTGTAAATAATGTTTCGACTGGCGTGATAGGAAAATAGATGATAAAAGTTGATTTATTAATATTGTA